>NW_017670788.1:110965-238056 GCF_001879085.1 Nicotiana attenuata
CCCAGAGCATCAAACATTTCCGATGAGATCCATGAGCAATCTTAGATAGCAAGCACTAGCTCCCGGTGCGACTTCATAAAAAGCAATCAAAGAGAAGATCGAAGAGAATGAAACGCACGTAGTGGTTATTATAGCGGTTCCTTCTTTTCCTAGAAAAACGTCCGAAACAACCTGCTACAAAACTACCGAGCAGGGGTAAAAATACGATAAGTAGATACATAATTTCGAGTGTGATCAGACAACCAAAAATCAGACAATGACAGAGCGGCCTGTGATTGAGTGATAGATTGATCGACGACGGAACGAAGAACGAAACTTTACGACAGCTTTTTCGTAGACGTTCACTTGCATCACATCATCTTCAACCAACCTCCACCCGAGAAGCCCATGGGATCCGCTCTACAGATACCATCAAATCCCAGTTTCCGAGATACCACATCAGCCCTATCACCACTAATCCTAGGTTATCAGGGGACGCTAGGCATCGGAATTCAAAAAGTTCTCTTTTTTTTGTCAGCGGATTTCGCTCATCAAGTTCTTCTTTGATCTGCCGCTGTTAGAACACCACAATATTCGTCTTTTTGGGGTTAATGTTCTCAATGGTGAATCGATCATTCGATATCCTTTTCCTTCTGCGACGGAATGGAAGAAAAGTAATGAAACCTGCGATGGCTACTGAATAACCTCCTTTTACTTTCTCAATAATAAAGCCTTTGACCTTTGTATTCGTTCGCCAAATCTTGTTCAGTTCCATCCAAGCTCGATTTTGTCTGAATCTTCGTGGAAGAAGAAGAAGCGGTTCACCAGCCACTACATCTGTAGATCCCACCAAATCATTAAACCCGGCGGCTGCTCGCTCTTTGATCAGTGATTCACCGGCCACTAGATCGATGAAGAATCTCTCTAAAATCTGCTCTTTGATCAGTGATTCACCGACCACTAGATCCAGGAATCCCACCTTATTCTCAAACCTGGTGGCTCGGTTGATTGGCACTCCTGTAGGCTCATCTTGCATACAAATTCTGGAGGAGGAGCTTCGGCTCGAGAGGTTCAAGAAGTACCACCCTCCTACTTTCAGTGGTTTGGCTTCAGAGGATGTGCATGGGTTTCTTGAGGAGTGTCACCGCGTTCTCCGCACTATGGGAATTGTGGAGACGAGTAGGGTTGCCTTTACTACGTTCCAGCTGAAGGGAGCGGCATATCAGTCGGCAGGCGTACAAAGTGGTTAGCCCAGCGAGGCAGCTTCACTTACATGGGATCGGTTTTCAATGTTTTTCTTGAGAGAGTTTGTTCCTCAGACCCTTCGTGATTCTTAGCGCATGGAGTTCGAGCGGCTGCGCTAGGGTACTATGTTAGTGTTGGAGTATGCTGTCTGATTCAATGACTTCTCCAGGCATGCACCAACCTTGGTTTCCAAAGTCAGGGAGCGAGTAAGTCGATTTATCAAAGGGCTCAACTAGAGTACTAGATACAGCATGCCCAGGGAGTTGGAGTCAGACACTCCGTATAAGAAGGTGGTTGAGATTGCACGGAGGTTGGAGGGTATGCGAGATCGTGATAGAGAGGATAGGGAGGCCAAGAGGCCTCGTGGCACAAGGGGATTTAGTGGTGGTCACGCTGCAGCTTCAGCCCGTCATGGTAGGGGCTATGTGAGCCGCCCAGTTCATTCAGCACTTCCAGCTTCTAGTGGTGCTCTAATTGTATCGAGGTCCCAGGTTGCATACTTTGCTCAGCCACTTTCTAGTGCACCTCTTGCACGGGGTGCCTTCAACAGTCAATCTAGCCGACCAGACCTGAGCCAGTCCTAGCCGCCATATCCTCCGAGAGCTTGTATTGAGTGTGGTGATACCCACCACATGGTCAGAGATTGCCCCAGACTCAGTAGGGGTGCACCTTCCTATACTACTCAGCCTCTACGGATTCAGACAGGTCCGTAGGCTTCTCAAGCCATGATTTCTACCCCAGTTACCGCTCCACCCGCTCAACCAACTAGAGGTGGAGGTAGGGAGGGTAGAGATCGCCCTAGAGGGGGAGGACAGTCCTGATATTATGCTCTTTCTGCTAGGACAGAGGCAATTGCTTCAGACTTAGTCATTACAGGTGTTGTTCTGGTCTGTCATATAGATGCATAAGTCTTATTTGATCTAGGCTCCAGTTATTCCTATGTATCATCTTACATTGCTCTATATTTTTGTATATCTCGTAATTCCTTGAGTTCTCCTGCTTATCTGTCTACACTGTGGGAAATGCCATTATTGTTCACCGTGTGTATCAGTCGTGTATAGTTGTTCTTGGTGGTTTTGAGACTAGAGTTGATATGTTGTTACTTTGTATGATAGACTTTGATGTTATCTTTGGCATGGACTAGTTGTCGCCCTATCATGCTATTCTCGATTGTCACGCCAAGACTGTGACACCATCTATGCCAGTTTTACCATGGTTAGAGTGGAAGGGTGCATTAGATTATGGGCCTAGCAGGGTCATATCATTTCTAAAGGCTCAGCGGATGGTTGAGAAAGGGTGTAATGCTTATCAAGCCTTTGTGCGAGATGTCAGTGCTGATACTCCTACTATTGAGTCAGTTTCGGTAGTGAGAGACTTTCCTGATGTATTTCCAGCAGATCTTTTAAGCATGTCGCCCAACAGAGATATCGATTTCGGTATTGACTTGTTGCCGGGCACTTAGCCCATTTCTATTCCACCATATCTTATGGCCCTAGTAGAGCTGAAGGAGTTAAAGTAGCAGTTACAGGAGTTTCTTGATAAGGAATTAATTCGGCCTAGCGTGTCGCCGTGGGAGGATCTGGTCTTGTTTGTGAAGAAGAAGGATGGATCTATACGCATGTGTATTGGTTATTGTCAGTTGATCAAGGATACAGTGAAGAACAGGTATCCATTGTCACGCATTGATGATCCATTTGATCAGCTACATGGTGCCAGAGTATTCTCCAAGATTGATTTGCGGTCAGGTTATCAGCAGTTGAATATTCGAGATCTGGATATTCCGAAGACTGCCATTAGGACACAGTATAGCCACTATGAGTTCCTTGTGATCTCTTTCGGGCTAACCAATGCCCCAACAATATTTATGCACCTGATGAACAATGTATTCTAGCATTGTCTTGATTCATTCATCATTGTGTTTATTGATGACATCTTGGTGTACTCCCGCAGTTGGGAAGACCATGAGCAGCAATTGAGGATTGTGCGCCAAACCATGAGGGAGAAGAAGTTATATGCAAAGTTCTCAAAGTGTGAATTATGGCTTGATTCGGTGGCATTTTTTTGTCATGTGGTGCCGCGTGAGAGGATCAACGTAGATCCAAAGAAGATTAAAACAGTGTAGAGTTGGCCCAGACCGTCTTCAGCTACTAAGATTCAGAGTTTTCTTGGTTTAGCTAGGTATTATCATCGATTCGTAGAGGGTTTCGCATCTATTGCTGCACCTATGACCAGATTGGCCTAGAAAGGTGCTCCGTTCAGGTGGACCGAGCAGTGTGAGGAGAGCTTTCAAAAGCTCAAGACTGATTTGACCACAGTCCCAGTATTGGTGATGTCTACGGGCTCGGGGTCTTATACTGTGTATTGTTATGCGTCATGTGTGGGCCTTGGCGCGGTGTTGATGTAAGACGGTAGGGTTATTTCCTACGCATCTCTACAGTGGAAGACTCATGAGAAGAATTATCCAGTCCACGATTTGGAGTTGGCAGCCATTGTTCATGCATTGAAGATCTGGTGGCACTATTTGTATGTGTTCCTTGTGAGGTCTTTACTGCACACCGGAGTTTACAGAATTTGTTCAAGGAGAAGGATCTTAACTTGCGGTAGCGGAGATGGCTAGAGTTTTTTAAGGACTATGATATCACCATTCTATATCATCCCGGGATGGCCAATGTGATGGCCGATGCCTTGAGCGAAAGGCAGAGAGTTTGGGTAGTTTAGCATATCTACCGATAGCAAAGAGGCCATGAGCGTCGGAGGTTCAGGCCTTAGCCATCAAATTTGTCAGATTGAATGTTTCAGAGCCAAGTCGAGTTCTTGCCTATGTAGTTTCTCGATTTCTATTTATGATCGTATCAGAGAGCATCAGTGTGACGACCCATATCTACTTGTCCTCAAGGACATGGTTCAGCACGGCGATGCCAAAGAGGTCACTATTGGGGATGACGATGTGTTATGGATGCAGAGCAGGCTAAGTGTGCCCAATGTAGATGGTTTACGTGAGTTGATTCTCTAGGAGGCTCACAGTTCACGGTACTCCATTCATCCAGGTGCCGCCAAGATGTATCAGGACTTGAGGTAGCACTATTAGTGGAGGAGAATGAAGAAGGACATAGTGGAGTATGTAGCTCGGTGCCTAAATTGCCAACAGGTGAAGTATGAGCATCAGCGGCCAGGTGGATTGCTTTAGAGGCTAGAGATTCCAGAGTTGAAATGGGAGCGGGTTACTATGGATTTTGTTGTTGGGCTCCCACGAACTCAGGGGAAGTTCGATGCAGTATGGGTGATTGTGGATAGGTTGATCAAGTCGGCCAATTTCATTCCATTGGTGACTACTTATTCTTCAGAGCAATTGGCTCAGGTCTATATTCGCGAGATTGTTAGAGTTCATGGCGTGCCGGTATCCATCATCTATGGCCGGGGTACGCAGTTTACATCGCAATTCTAGAGGGCCGTATAGCGTGAGTTAGGCATACAGGTTGAGTTGCGTACAACATTTCACCCTCAGACGAACAGACAGTCTGAGCGCAGAAGTTATTGGACGATATGCTTCGTGCGTGTGTGATGGAGTTCTTAGGATCAGTTCTTGCCGCATGCGGAGTTTTCCTACATCAACAGCTACCAGTCGAGCATTCAGATGGCTCCGTATGAGGCCTTGTATGGGAGGCGGCGTCGGTCTCCGGTGGGTTGGTTTATGCCGGGTGAGGCTAGGCTATTGGGTACAGACTTGGTTCAGGATGCTTTGGAAAAGGTTAAATTGATTCAAGATCGGCTTCGCACAGACCAATCTAGATAGAAGAGTTATGCGGATCGGAGGGCTTGCGATGTTGCATTCATGGTTGGGAGCGGGTCTTGCTCCAGGTTTCGCCCATGAAGGGTGTTATAAGATTCGAGAAGAAGGGCAAGTTTAGCCCTAGGTATATGAGACCTTTTCAGATTATTGAGAGGATTGGAGAGGTGGCCTAAAAGCTTGCAGTGCCACCTAGTCTAGCTGCAGTTCATCCAGTATTCCATATTTTAATGCTCTGGAAGTATCACGGTGATCCGTCTCATATGTTAGACTTCAGCTCAGTCCAGTTGGACAAGGATTTGTCTTATGTTGAGGAGCCGGTAGCCATCTTGGATTGGCAGATCCGGAAGTTAAGGTCAAAGGATATTGCTTCAGTGAAGGTTCAATGGAAGGGTCATCCGGTTGAGGAGGCGACCTTGGAGTCCGAGCATGATATGCGGAGTCGTTATCCTCATCTATTCACCACTTCAGGTTTGTCCTTATGCACGTTCAAGGACGAACATTTGTCTTAAGGGGGGAGAATGTAATGACCCGATCGGTTGTTTTGTGTAATTGCGCCCCGTTACCCCTTTTATTTCTTCACATATGTGAGTTTATGATTTTATGACTTGCGAGATTGATTAGTTTTGTTCCGGGAAGCGTTCGGGTTGATTTGGACCCTTGATTCTAGACGTAGAAGCTTTAATTTGATAATGTTGACCAAGCTTTGACTTTTGTGAAAACTACCTCGGAACTGTGTTTTTCATGACTCTGATAGCTTTGTATTGTGATTTTGGACTTAGGCGTATGCCCGAAATTGATTTTGGAAGTCCGTAGGTTGATTTGAGTTGATTTGCCAAAATTCGACAATTTTAAGTTGAAAAGTTTGACTGTAGGTTGACTTCTAGATATTGAGCTCGGAAATTGATTTTAGGACTTGGAATAGGTCTGTTATAGCATTTAAAAAATGTCTGCAAAATTTGGCGTCATTCGGAGTTGAATTGATAGGAATCAGACGCGTAGTTGTAATTTTAGAAGTTTTGAAATTCTCTTTGAAAATCATGCATTTTGGAGTCCAATTCGTAATTTTAGATGTTATTTTTGTGTCTTGATCATGCGAGCAAGTTTGTATGATGTTTTTAGACTTGTGTGGATGTTTGGTTTGGAGCCTCGAGGGCTCAGGTGAGTTTCGAATGGTTAATGGAGTGTGGTTGGAATCAAAAGGTTGCTTGTTTCTGCACATGCCTCAAATCTCGCAATTGCGATGATAGCTGAGGTAGAAGGGTCTTCACATTTTCGGAGTTCGCAATTGCGAACCCCAGGTCACAAATGCGACATCTATGACTGGACTAATAGCTGAGGGATGGGATTTTTGAGTTCATTCTCTCATTTTTGAACCCTAGACTCGGTAGGGGGTGATTTGGAGAGGGATTTAATCCATAAACCTTGGGTAAGTGATTCTAATCTATTTCTTATCATATTCCATCAAAATATCTTAGATTTTAACATCAAAATCATGTGAATCAAAGTAGAAATTTATGAAGCTTTTCAAGTTTTTGAAAAATAAAAAATTGAGTTTTGAGAGTTGATTTGGACTCAAATATTGAAACTAATCACATACATGAACTTGTGGAGTCATGGGTAGACAGAATCTACCATTAGACCCTAGTTTCGACCAGGCGGGTCCCGGGTTGACTTTTGTTGACTTTTTGGGAAAAGTGTAAAAGTCTTAACTTTATCTATTGGAATTGAATTCCCTAGCATTGTTTGATGTTATTGAGTTGATTTTGGTTAGATTTTAGCCGTGTAGAGGGGGACTTCAAGGGAAAAGCTATTTCCGAGTTGTGAATAGGCCTATTTGAGGTAAGTGTCTTGCCTAACTTCGTGTGGGGGAACTACCCCTTAAGATTGGTATTGTTTTACTCAATTGTTCTAAGTGAAATCCGTGTATGCAAGGTGACGATAGGGTACACGGATTGTACCTAGTAGCTGACCGTTTTAGGCTACTTAGACTATTTCCATGCTTTAATTGAAATGCCATATTATGTTCTAGATTCTCATAGTTAAATCTTTCTTAATTATGTTAGACTATCCTTAAATGCTTTAGTTAAATTGCTTAGTAATTGTCCTACATCTTACTTGCTAAATTGCTCCCAGGCTTTAATTGAACCTGTTGCCCATTATTGCCACATGTTATCTCTTCATTGTTAATTATCATTGTTGAATTGATTGTTCATGTTTCCCTTTATTTGTTGACTTCCGTTATTTGATACTCACTGTTGAAGATTGTTTCCTTTATTGTGAGTTAGCCTTATCTAATATTGTGATTACACATTGTTTTCTCATTTTTGAGTTATTTGATGTTGAGGTCGTGGAAGGTGTTAATACGTTGAGGAAATGTTGGTTATTGTTGGAACATCTATCCTATTGAGTATTTTCCATCCATTATTGTTGTTGATATTATTGTATACATTGTGGTGGAGCCATGGGCTATTATTGTGGAAAAATTGATATTGTTTTTGTTGGCAAGTTGTGATATATAGGCACTTGTGGTACGAGTTGTTATTGTGATATGATATTGATGCGTATGCGACAGTATAAGGCTTGGGTTAATGTGCATGCGGCGGTATAAGGTGGGACTTATGTGCGTGTTGCTTGTAGGGAAACCACGTGAAGCCACACGGCGTCATAAGGTGGCTAAAGTGCGTGTATATATTTTGGGAAAACTATTTTCCAAACCTATTTTCAAATGTGAAGCTCACGCGGCGGCACAAGGAAGGATTGTGATTGAAATTGAGAAATGTGAATACGAGGCGGTACCTTATTGTGTTTCTTATTGTTATTTCATAATGCAAAGTGTCGTGGAAGGAATATTTCTTTTTGCTCCATTCGTTATCTTTCTAGTAGTTATAGTCCGTACATGATTTTTGTATAGCTTTAGCTATTTCTTTCATGCTATTCCTACTGTTGATTTTCCCGGTTTTAGATCATGTTATAATCTTGTTCCGTATTAGTTTCTTTCTTACTTCCCATTTTATATCTGTATTTCATTTTATATTGTCTATTTCATATCCTAGTAGGTGTCTAGACCTGACCTCGTCACTACTTTACTGAGATTAGGCTTGATACTTGCTGGGTACCATTGTGGTGTATTCATACTATGCTTCTGCACATCTTTTTATGCAGATCCAGGTACGTCTGCTCGTGCCGGTAGATAGACAGTCTTGCTATCTGCTTTTACCGGATACTTCAAGGTATGCCTGCTCGGCATCCGCAGGCCTTGGAGTCACCTTCCCTTATTTTCATTATTGTTGTATTTCCTTTTCGGAAAGTGATGTAGTAGCACTCTAGTAGCATTTTATAGAGCTTACGAACCAGTTCCACCGGTTTGGGGTGTAAATTTGTAGGATTCTATTTACAGACGGTTTTATCCATTATTTAGTCTCTTTCAGTATCTTGTATTTATATATCTGTTCATTGGTTGCTATTTGTTAGGCTTACCTAGTCGTAAAGAATAGGTGCCATCACGACTTCTTTCGGAGGGAATTTTGGGTTGTGACCACAATTCACCTCTGTCCGACGCAAATCTAGCAAAAATGACTTAATAATATCAAAAACAATGCAAGAGAAAATAATTTTAATTAATAAAAATGAGATCTTTACACGATTTTAAAAAGTCAACAAAAGTCAACCCCGGGCCCATCCGCTCAGAATCTGAGTTGAGAGAAAGATCTCGACTACCCATAACCTCACGAGTCCAAAAATGTATTTGATTTTCAATTTCGAGTCCAACTCGACTCTCAAATTTTTATTTTTCAAAACATAGTAAAAAAATCCCTTCAAATGTCATGATTTTCATGTTAAAAATCACAAGTAACCATGTTATAATATAAAAATTGACTCAAAATCACTTTCCAATAGCTATGTGTGAAATTCCCCTCCGAAAATCGCCTCTCACCGAGTCTAGAACTCAAAATGTGATAAAATGAGACTAATTCCCGAAATTTCACTTATTAACCCAACTGCAGATGTCGCAATTGCGACCTGTCATGACCCAACTCCCACCGGAGCCGCGACCGCGCCTAACACTACTAGCCAGGCAAGCTAACAGTCACATAATAATTAAGCATGGTTTAATAAGCTTAACAATGAAAATATCAAAATTTTCTAATAAAAACAATATAAATACTGCTACAACCATCCCCAAAATCTGGTATCAATGTGTATTGAGCACTACTGAGTATCAAAATATAAACTAAATTCGTAGTACAACTGTCCGGACAATAGAGTAATAAAAAAATAAAGGAAAGAGAGTCAAGGTCTGCGGACGTCATAGCAGCTACCTCGAAGTCTCCAAATAATGGTATCCAACACGGCTCTAGCAATCACCACGTCCGGATGTACCTGAATATGCGCACGAAGCGCAGAGTGTAGTATGAGTACAACCGACCCCATGTACTCAATAAGTAACAGAACTAATCTTTGGCTGAAAGAAGTGACGAGCTCAGAAGAAGGCAATCACAAACCAATATAAACAACAACAAAGATATAATGATAGCAATAGCAATAAGTTACTCAAAGGAATTGTCATAATCAGCTCGTTCATATTACAAGAATTTAGATATGCTTTCAAGTATAACATTTAAAGCCCAACACTGATAAGAACATGTCAGTTACAGCTAGTATGAGGAATGATACATCTCTATGCCTACATGTCAAGTATGCATGTCGAATGAATGATTTCACAGTGACATCCCCAGATGCTCCCACTCTCAACATACTCAAGCTGTCTGTCTCAAATGCCCACCTCATCACACACACACACAATCACTCAGCACTGTGCGGGTGCCTGGCATCAATGCCCCTCAACAAAGCACGTGTATATATATATCATTGTGCATGCGCTCATTGATGGCATGTCAGACTCCGGAGGGGTGGATCCACCCCAAGCGATAATCAAAAGCCAATAAGGCTTGCTGCAGCGTAAAGCCCGATCCACATAATAATAATAATAATAATAATAATAATAATAATAATAATAATAATAATAATAGTAGTAGTAGTAGTAGTAGTAGTAGTAGTAGTAGTAGTAGTAGTAGTAGTAGTAGTAGTAGTAGTAGTAGTAGTAGTAGTAGTAATAATAATAATAATAATAATAATAATAATAATAATAATAATAATAATAATAATAATAATAATAATAATAATAATAATAATAATAAAGCCAATACAGTCTATTGCGGCGTGTAGCCCGATCCACAATAATACTCTCAGCACGGATCTAAGGCCCACCTCAGTCATCAACCTCTAAAGTCTCAAGGGCTCACAACCTCATATCACTCAGCCCAACAACACCACATATGGAACAACATTGATAACATGTGATGTAACGATGAATGGTGAACATAGACGGAGATATGGCATGCAATTGAAGAATCATGATTGAGTGTAAATTACCGTTAAATCAGATAACTCAAAACAACAGAAATAACCTCATGAATTCTCAATAAAAAAGAAAGAAGTCAGAAGACCTAAAAACGCTCTCTAGCTAACCCTAAATCGGCGATCACCAAGAGAACCGGCGCTGCCCTCCCATGGCCACTCTGGCCGGTGGCCGGCCAACCCCAGTGGCGCCGCTNCCAAACTTCCCCCACCATCGCCCAGACATCCACGATTACAAACAACAATACCCAACCCATGGATTATTCGAAACTTCTAAAACCTACCACCATTAATGCTCCCACACAAACCCTAGCTACGCTAGCATTGAAACCTATTGAGTTCCTGCATGGAGAACCAGTTGTGAAGTCGAAGAAGCAATAAGTGAAACAATCCATCGTACAACAAGGGCTTCAACTTACAGTTCTTGGGAAATTTTCGTATGGAAAGCCTGTTATTGGTGAATTACGTAAAGTGATTCCAATTCAATGTGAGATTAAGGGTCATTGCTTAGTAGGCTTGATTGAAGATAATAATGTGTTGATTAGATTGTCAATATTGGAGGATTATGTTCATCTTCTTTCAAAGCCGGCTTTTTACTTAAAGGCTCAATCAGATATGTGGCAGATGCGTTGTACAAAATGGAATTCATGGTGGACACCTGATGAAGAGACTCCAATTGCCATAGCTTGGAATAGCTTTCCAGAACTTCCTCCAAATTTCTTTTGTAATGAATGTGTAGTTCATTAGCTCGTGCAGTTGGTAACCCATTACATGTAGACCTCACAACTCAAAATGGGACTAGACCTAGTTGTGCTAAGGTGAAGGTGGAAGTTTATTTTGTTAGGTAATTTCCCTAAATGTATTAAGATTGTTGAAGAAGCTGATGAATCTGGGCCAGAAGAGTTTAAATGGATTAGGATACAGTATGATCATATGCCTAAATATTGCAAGCCTTGCAAGAAACAAGGGCATAGTGAGGCAGAATGTTGGCTAATTCATCCTGAGTTACACAAGAGATTTGATGAAGATGTTGAGGATCAAGTCAAGGATAAGACAGTTGTGGTAATTACGGAAGCAATTGGTATAGCAGCAAACTCAACAAAGGTTCTGCCAAGTGAAAAAGTGGTTGGAAAGCCTGTTACTAATCATGCCAAGCAGGAATGGATACAAGCAAGGAAGAACAAATACCAACGGGATAATAGGGGTCACATTGTTGATAACAAACAAGGTAAGAAAGATGACAAGGGTAAAGGGAATGCCAAACTTGAGGAAGTAGCAACCAAGAACAAATTTAATGCATTAGAGGTTGAGGAAGCTCATCAACCTATTCTACAAATTACTGAAGGCAAAGGTGAGGATATTAGCAATGGCAAGAAGAAGGAATATGGGGAAAATTAGTCAAAGAAGGGCTATGAGAAGGAAAAAGAAGGCAATACTGGAGCTTCAAGCCCTAATCATAACTCTGGGGTTAGGGTTGGGAAGGATGCTAATACTAAACCAGTGGGAGAAGATAATCAACAACAACTAAAACGTGTGTAGAAGGAAGTAGTTGAGAAAGTGTTGAAAGATCAGCATAATGGGAACTTAGCTAAGGCTAATCCTATTGTTCCTAGTGATCAAAGTACTGATGAAAAGACTAATAAGGAATCCACAATCGACTGGGTTCATAGAAGGTTTGGAACTAGCAAAGAGGAGCTAAGGCAACTTAATGTGACTACAAACCAATCATGTCAAGATATGTCGTCTCAAACATTTGCAGATTCTGGGCAGCTTGAGAACCTTGATGAGATAAACTCAACAAAGGCTGGAGGGAGTGATGCAATTGAGGTGGAGGATGATCAAATAGGCACGACAAAGACAACAGGAGACAAAGTGAGGGATAACAGCCCACCTAGCGATGCCAGGCCTAAAGCCAGGCTCCCCGGGTGTTAGGCTGGCGACGCCAGGCCTAAAGCCAGATACCCCAGGCATTAGGCTGGCGACGCCAGCCTGGCGCTAGGGTCACCTGATGAAGCACCGATAGTTAACACTATTCCTAGTGCAACTGGCAAGATTTTGGCATATGTAGATAGTGTTCCGGTGTATGCATTGGAGAACAAACTTGATGACAATGTGAAGGTTAGGGATGATACAGTAGGATCAAAGAATAACAGTGAAAAGAATGATGAGCACGCAATTGTTCCAAGAGCATCTGGAGAAATAGAGGAAGTACCTATGGAATATGGCACTGATCAAATTATGCAACTACAGCTTAATGTTCCACTGAAGACTCCACTACAACATCTACATGATTTAGTTACACACAATGTGGCACCAATTGATGAAGACTTAATGAGACAAAATCCTATGGAGGATGAGGGGGATGATGAATCAACAGAAGAAAAATTCAAACGGGTGGCTAGGGATGGGGATCTATCACCTACAGCTAGTGCTAAAGGAGGCAAGAAAACAAAGAAGAATCAGAATAAAGAGTCACAACAACCTTTAAGAATTATGCCCAGGAGGGCAACTTCAATATCTAAATGATGATCAAGACATTAAAATGGAATATATGGTCTATGAATACACAGAAGGACTTTCCTAGGGTGATCAACATGAATAGGGAGCATAATTTTTGTGTAGTTGCATTGATGGAACCTTTTCAAAAGAAGAGATTCATAGAAGGTTGAATATAGAGACGGTTTATGCAAATATTAATGGTCAAATATGGTTGTTCTTTGATGCAGTGGTGGAATGGGAATTAGTGGAGGATACTGAGCAATAGGTGACTGTGAGAGTGCTTCACCATGACCTAGGGCAGCACATGATGATGACATTTGTTTATGCAAAATGTTCAGCAATTGAGAGGTTGGAATTGTGGGATCACTTGTATTACTTAGCAAGTGATATGAAATTGCCATGGTTGGTAGGAGGGGATTTCAATGTGATATTACATGAAGATGAGAAAATAGGAGGACTTCTGGTACACCCGCCTGAATATGAGGATTTTGCATTTTGTGTAAATTCTTGTGGTTTGTTTGAGCAAGGATACAAAGGAAGTCCATTTACATGGTGGAATGGGAGATCCAATGCTGCATGTATATTCAAAAGATTGGATAGGATCTTTGTGAATTTTCCATTTCAGAACATGTTGCCAACTATTGAAGTTGAACATCTAATCAGAACTGTATCAGATCATGCACCTTTGTTAATGACATGTGGGGAGCAGACCACCAATTTTGTCAAGCCTTTCAGGTTCTTGAACTTTTGGACTAAACATACTACATTTATGGATGTGGTGAGGCAGAATTGGGAAGCTGATTTCATAGGGGATCTGTTTTGATGTTCAAGCAGAAGCTCAAGAGGGTGAAGGCAGCACTGTCGAAATGGAGTAGGGAAATATTTGGTGATATATTCAAGCAATTGGCTATTTTGGAGGACATTGTTAGGGTGAAAGAGATGTTGTTTGATGAAGAGCCTACAATTGAGAACAGGATTGTGCTTCAAAAGGCTCTATCTGAATTGAAGAAATACTTGAGTATTGAGGAGCAGTATTGGAAGCAAAAAGTTGGGATGACTTGGTTTGCTGAAGGAGATAGGAATACAAGTTTCTTTCACAATCATGTCAATGGCAAAAGAAAGAAATTGCAGCTGAAGAGGATCAAAAGTGAAAGTGGGGTATGGATTGAAGACCAGGAGCAATTGGCTACAGCTGCAGTGGACTTTTATCAAGAACAGTTCACAAATGAAGGTGATGCATCTGACTTTTCCTTGCTCAATAATGTACCTTCGATGGTCATTGTGGAACAGAATTTGGAACTTTGCATATTGCCAACAATTGAAGAGGTAAGGACAGCATTTTTTGAGATTAGTGGGGAGAGTGCTAGTGGTCCAGATGGATTCACTGGCCTATTTTATCAAACATGCTGGGATGTTATTGGTGCTGATATACACAACATGGTGCTACACTTCTATAGAGGAGTTGCACTGCCTAAATCCATCTCTCACACCAATCTTGTGTTGCTGCCTAAGAAACCTAGAGTTGAGACCTTTTCTGACTTAAGACCTATTAGCTTGAGCAACTTCATTAACAAGGTCTTGTCTAGAGTGTTACATGATAGACTAGAAAATTTTCTGCCTTCTCTAATATCTCCTAATCAATCCGGATTTGTGAAGGGTAGGAGTATATTTGAGAACATTTGACTCAAGAAATTGTCACTAACATAAGGCTAAGGGGAAAGCCAGCTAATGTGGTGATCGAGCTTGATATGGCTAAGGCTTATGATAGGGTTTAATGGAAGTAGTTATTGCATGTACTAAGGAAGAAGGGATTTTCTGAGCACTTCATCAACATGGTGTGAAATTTGATGTCAAATAACTGGTATTCAATATTGGTGAATGGGTAGTCCTCAGGTTTCTTTAAGTCTACAAGGGGTGTGAAGCAAGGGGATCCTCTATCACTAGCATTGTTCATTCTGTTAGCTGAGGTACTTTCTAGGTCTTTGAATAAACTATTTGAAAACATGTCATTTGTGGGATTTGGAATGCCTAAGTGGTCTGATCATTTAAACCACTTGGTATATGCTGGTGATACTATAATCTTTGCTTCTGCTCATCCTCCATCCTTGAGTAAGATTATGGCAGTGTTGGGTAACTATGAGAAGATATCAAGCCAGATGATCAACAAAGATAAGAGTTCATACTACATGTATTCAAGGATTTCTAATGGATTGCGTCAGGCGGTTGGAGCTATTACAGGATTTGCAAAAGGTAAATTCCCCTTCACATATCTAGGATGTCCTGTTTTCTACACTAGAAGGAGGAAGGAATATTATGAAGATCTTATCAAGAAAGTAAAGGCCAAATTGCATTCATGGAAAGGAAAGCTGCTGTCATTTGGAGGAAAGGCAACACTCATTACTAGTGTGTTGTAAAGTATGCCAGTCCACATGTTATCAGTCCTGCATCCACCAAAACATGTCCTGGAGCATCTTCATAAGATTTTTGCTAGATTCTTTTGGAGCACAAAGGAAGAAGGGAGAAGCAGACATTGGGCCTCATGGCAAAATCTTTGCCTTCCCAAAGAGGAAGGGGGGCTAGGTTTTAGGTCCTTACATGATGTGTCGGGGGCATTGTTTGCTATACTATGGTGGAGGTTTAGGACCACAAAATCTTTATGGTCTAATTTCATGTGGAATAAGTTGCAAGAAGGAGATACTAACGGTGGTGAAGTTTAGAAGGAGGTCTAATGTTTGGAGAAAAATGTTGAATGCTAGGGAAGAAGTAGAACATGAGATTCTATGGAAATTGAAGAGTGGAACAACTAATATTTGGCATGAAAATTGGACTGGATTGGGTGCATTTTTTCATGTATTACCTGAAGACTTTCCAATCAATGAAGATCTTCAGGATGTGGCAGAATTACGGCAAGGTGAAACATGGGATGATCAGCTGCTAGATCAAACCTTCAATGAGGAAATTGCAGAACATATAAGGCTAAATGTACATTATGAAGGTAGTGAGGAATACTAGGATAGGCCATACTGGATGCCAACTCCTTCAGGCAAGTTCAGTGTTAGCAGTGCTTGGCAAATATTAAGGCATAGAGCTGATCCTAATCAGGAATTCAAGTTAATGTGGATTAAAGGCTTACCATTTAAGATATCCTGCTTCTTGTGGAGTTATGGAGGAAGAAGTTAGCCACTGATGACATATGGAGGAGGCAAGGGCAGATGGTGATATCTAGGTGTTGGTGTTGTCAGCAGCCCCAAGAGGAATCTATTGAGCATATATCTATCACAAGTCCTACTGCCTCTAAAGTATGGAAATTGTTCATGGGGGCTGCTGGAATTACTGTGCCATTGATTCAATTGAAGCAGGTTATAAGTCATTGGTGGTATGCTCAATGTTGTCCAAAGCTAAAGCCATTGTTTCAAGCAGTACCGGCTATCATCACTTGGGAACTCTGGAAAAGAAGAAATGCAGGTAAACATAGGGGTTCAGTGTCGACAAATAGGGTGATTCATGAGATCAATAGGACATTACATCAACTGGCAAGGGTGAGATATGCTTGGATGCCTAATATTCCATTGTTATGGCCAGACATAATTCAATATTTTGAAGGATATAAACCTATATTTATCACTACAAGAGTAACATGGCAGCTTCCTTTTCATGATTGGTACAAATGCAATACTGATGGAGCCTCAAAAGGAAATCCTGGTCCTAGCTCATTAGGCTTTTGTGTGAGGAATGATGAAGGTGATGTGGTGTATGCAAGGGCGGTAGACCTGGGAGTGACAACTAATGTGGTGGCTGAAGCTAAGGCTATTCTTCAAGGATTGGAATACTGTGTGGAGAATGATCTTTACCCTCTCATATTGGAGACTGATTCATTAGTGATGAAGAAAGTGATAGAGGGGAAAGGGATCCTCCTTGGGTAATTGCAAATGATGTGAAGAAAATAAGAGAGATAAAGGGCAACTTCAATGTGATCTTTCAACATGTGTTCAGAGAAGGCAACTCAGTGGCGGATTTTATAGCTAACATTGTTTTCTCTTTTGCAGGTACAACTGAGTTTCACTCATTCTCTGAACTGCCTAGTGCAGGGAGGAGGTTGATTAACTTAGACAAGTCTCAAACTCCTAAACTTAGGGTTAGAATAGCAAAAAGAAGAGCGCCAGACTGATGGCTTCACAGGATTGGAATCTGCACATACTTGCTTGTTGTTTTTATGTCTCGTTCTGTATGCTATTAAGGTACTTTCCGGTGGTATTAGCATGGTCACATGCTCATTCTGGGGGTGCTTTGATAGTGTACCGGACAAATGTGATAAGCAGGTATTGGATGGTGCAATTTATTCTACTTCTGATATGTTCAAATGTTAAGGAAAAGCTTGGCTTTTGCCTTGAAAGACTGCTTAAAGCCAGCCCCAGCTTGGCTTTTGCCTTGAAAAGCCTGCATAAAGCCAGCCCCAGCCTGGCTTTTGCCTTGAAAAGCGTGCTTAAAGCCAGCCCCGGCCTGGCTTTTGCCTTGAAAAGCCTGCTTAAAGCCAGCTCCACCCTAGCTTTTGCCTTGAAAAGCCTGCTTAAAGCCAGCCCCAGCCTGGTTTTTGCCTTGAAAAGCCTGCTTAAAGCCAGCCCCAGCCTGGCTTTTGCCTTGAAAAGCCTGCTTAAATCCAGCCCCAGCCTAGCTTTTGCCTTGAAAAGCATGCTTAAAGCCAGCCCCAACCTAGCTTTTGCCTTGAAAAGCCTGCCTAAAGCCAGCCTCAAGACACGTGTAGCCATGCTTTTTACATGATAATATTGAGGATCAACCACATGATTTATACTTGGATACAATCAGTACACTACATATGGAAATCATATTGTAGCAACACTAATGATTGGAAGACTATGCTGGCTTCAATTCTGTGGTGGAGATGTTTGGAATTCATTCTAGCCTATGGACTGGATACACTGGCGCCTGGTGAGAGCTTGATAGGTGTTGCTTGGTATTTGCCACTGGCAATTGGATTCACATACACTGACAGGAGAAGGAAGCGTTCAGCGGATAATGTTATAATAGCTAGTTCATTAGACTTTAGCTTCTCTATCTTTTTAGTAGCTAGTAACGTTGTGCATCTTCTATTTTGGCTTGGACATCTTGTAAGCTTTGGACCCATTTTGGGATTTTATTTATATATTAGCCACTAGGCAGCCTGCCTAGTGGTATATTTGGTAAAAAAAAATAATAATTACTTAGCCTAAATATGATTTCTAACATGAATCATAGCTCAATTAATATAACAAGTAGGAAAAAACACAGATAAAACAAAACATGATAGCAACATAGTACAAAAGTCAACCCGGATCATGATTACCCCGGTGCACGCCCAAACGCCCGTCACCTAGCATGTGCGTCACCCCAACACATCACAAATAACATGGTTCCCAAGGGATAATTACCCTCAATTCCAAGTTATGAAATGTTACTTACCTCAAAATGCGCAACTCAATACTCTAACAAGCCCTTGCCTCGCGAATCGACTTCCGAGCAACTCGAATCTAGTCAAAGCAACTTAATGCTATCTATAATAGCCATAGTACACAATCCGAAATGATAAAGCTAAAGTCTTGAATCAAATATGAAAATTTAACCCAAAAGGTCAACCCCAGGCTCACACCTCAAAACCCAATAAAATTCACAAATTTCGAACACACATCCAATTACGAGTCCAACCATACTAAATTCATCCAATTCATTACATAAATCGAACCCCAAATCACCAAATCTCATTCTCCAACCACATGGTCTAAAATCCCCAAATTTCACCTCAAATTCACATAAACTAGGGGTAATAATCAATGGGTAATCAATATCTAACATCAAAGGTGATTAAATTTCATTTACCTCTTCAATTGTAGCAAAATTCCTCTCAAAAATCGCCTCAAACCAAGCTTCAAAATTCCAAAATGAGAAAAATGACCAAAACCTTGCTTTTTATGTTCTTACCAGCGATTCTCGCACCTGCGGCTCACTTAATCGCATCTACGGTTTTGCCGGTGCGGTCCAAGAGCGCATCTGCGATCCTTCATCAGCCTCCATCTTTTTCGCCTTTGCCGACACACCCTCGCATCTGCGAGTCCGCTTCTGCGGAAGTTCTACCGCACTTGCGAGCTCCCACGCTCCCATACAACTCCGCATCTGCGGACCACTTAGCGCGCCTGTGCATCCGCATCCGCTGCTCAACCTGTGCCATGCAGATGCGAAAAATCCCTCGCATCTGCGGCCTTATCCAGCTCCAGCCAAAATGCGCTTCTGCGACCACCGGGCCGTTTCTGCGGCCAAATCCTCGCAGGTACGATTGCACCAGAACCTGCAGCCTTCAACATTTCTTCGAAGTCCCAAAATGATCCGCCAACCATCCAAATCACACCCAAGGCTCCCGTAGCCCCATCCAAATACACTAACTAGTCCTAAAATACATTACGTGTTACATACCGTACTTTTCTACGTTGGATTTGTTATAAGATAATTGACATAAGTTCAAGGACAAGTCTATTTTTTAGAATATAAGTATTTGTGATATTCCAAACAAGTGATAAGTAAGTTTTATGAAGGTCAGAGGGTAAAAGAATCGAAGAAATTGAGTATCGCCGAAGTTTGACATTTTGAGATGAAACACGTTCCAAGCTATAATACCCCGTATTTATACACTAATGCTATACCACATGATCATGATAGTAAGGTATATGAACTATATTAGTATTTAAGTAAATTGAGTGCTGGAATTAATTATATGTGTAGTTGGTTAAATGGAAGATTGTAGTGTAAGACTAATAAATTTAATAAGATAATTAAATAAGTAGTACGCGGACATAAGCCATGTGGGATGTGGACAAGTAGTAAGTGTTATATATCCGTACATGCAAAAGTATGTGGTGTCATCATGTAATGAAAGGTTGACCAAGGGATGACACATGTAAAGAGGAACTTTAATGGGCTGCCACATGGCATTAATTTGGCCAAGGGTGGCACTAAGTGTGCATATATGAGTCATAGCACTTAAAGTGCATGGTTTACACGTGTAAAATTTGGTGATGAGTCATTAGGTGTGCACCTAAATGATTACACGTGTAGAATGAAGAGGGGGTCTCTAATGTTAGCATTGTAACATCCTGTACTTTAATACTAGGGTGAGTCGTAGTAATCCATATGAGCTTGAAGGGATTAAAGTCATTCATGAGGCTATAGAGAATTTCTGACAATGTTATTGTAAGACCTCGTAAGTTAACAACCTTGATACTGTTAGATATATTTTGATATGATATATCTTTTGATTGGAATATAAAAAAGTTTGAAAAATATAATTTTATATAGTTATGAATATACTACTTCCGGATATGCTTTAAATTATATACATAAAACGAGGAAGTTTATAAATGGAATTTTCTTTATTATAAGGATATAAATTATTTTCTCATAAGAATATTATCTTTTTACTGTTTTAAGAATTAATAATACAAAAAATTGAATTCTTGTTATTAAAGTGGAAAACTAGAATCTATGTGTTTTTACCAATAATTCCAATTTTATGAAATATAGGTATATGTCTCAATTGTATAAATTACCTATCAATTACTATTAATAACTAGGACTTTAAAAATTGGATAATAAAGTAAATAGTTTTTTATATACGTTCAGTACTAAAATATGGCGATAAGTATGTGGTAGATATCTTTTGTATTAATAGGCACTATTTGTCACAAATATAAGATTCCCACCGCCAATACATGGCCAGGTGGAAGCCAAGCATTAAATGGCCATTTGCTTTCATTTTGGCAAAAGCTACTTATAACATTTACACTTCATTTTGTGTGAAGAATGAATTAACAGCGTTCAGCATCCCTTTAGTTAATGATTAATTCTTTCGTTTTGGGAATTTATGCCAACACCTTGAGGATAAGTTATTTTGGAATAAGAAAACGTAGGTAGAAATCATGGTTCTCACTTTGTGTATAATTCTTATGAATGTGATCCAAGTCTGATTTTTCATCTACGACCTTCTCGAGTTCTTATAAGCAACTAAGGTATGTTAAGGTTAATCCTTTTTTCTTTTGGCATAATCCAAGTAAAGATACGTAAACATAATGCTATTCCATAAGTGGTTCTACTCTTAGCAGCTAAGGATGTCTATGTTATTCGTTCCTGTAAAATGATATTCAAGCATGTCTAAGCATGTTACTAAGTCTCTATTGAGGTATTTGATAAAGATGTTAATGTTTATAATATAGTGATACATGCATCTTCATGCATTTACCACCGTGCTACGGCCGTTTGCGCAGTCATGCATTTTCATTTACCACTGTGCTACGGCCGATTGGGCAGTCATGCATCTTCATTTACCACCGAGCTATGGCCCGTCGGGTAATCATGCATTTACTACCGGGCTACGGCCGGTCAGGCAGTTACCACCGGTTTGGCAGTTATGTATCATTATTTACCACCGGTTGGGCAGTTATGCATTTACCACCGAGCTACGGTCGGTCGGGCAGCTACCACTGATCAGTTGGGCAGTCATGCATCATACGATATGGGTAATAGTCTCAAAGAGAAGCATTAGGTATATAAGTATAATAAGTATGCATATAGAGAGATTTAGGTTGATTCTTATATGTCCTTAATTAATGTTGACTTATTGTTATGTTTCGGTTCTACCTTACATACTCGGTACATTATTCGTACTGACGTCCTTTTTGTTGTGGACGCTACATTCATGCTTGCATGTATAGGTAATCAGTTTGACGATCCCTCATAGTAAACGATGTTAGCATTCAGCGAAGGATCGGTAAGACTCCACTTCATTCGGAGTGCAGCCGAGTCTATAAGTCATCGTGCCAGAGTTTTGCTACAGACTTATGGTTAGGCAGGGGCCCTGTCCCATTTGATGTCGAATAATCTTAGAGGCTTTGTAGATATAGGTTTATTTTGTAAAATATGGCGGAGGCCTTGACGACCCATATGTATTCATGTTTTAAGAACGATGGTTCGTTGATACAGTTAGCCCACTTATAGTTATGCATTATGAGTTGTGGCCATGCTGGCCCATGATAGTTATAGAAGAAAAAATGAGTTACCGAGTGATTCGCTCGGGCTAGTACGGCACCAGGTGCCAGCCACGCCTCCCCAGATTGAGGTGTGACATTACGAACTTACTCGAAGCATCAAGTAACATCAAAGAACATCAAACCCGCCAATCGCACCCCAATTCAAGCCTAATGAAACTAATCATTTTCTAACTTCAAAAAATATTGCCGAACCAGATCAAATTAACTCCGAATGACCTCAAATTTTGCATACTAGCCCCAAATGACAAAACACGCCTATTTCGACTTCCGGAACCAAAATTTGAACCAGATATCAACAAAGTCAATTCTCGGTCAAACTTCTTAACCTTCCAAACCTTCAACTTTCCAACTTTCGCCAAAAAGCCGCTAACCAACCTACGGACCTCCAAATAAACACCAAGACATACGCCTAAGCCCAAAATCACCATACAAAGCTATTGGAACCATCAAAACTCTATTCCAGTGTCTTCTCCATAAAAGTCAAACTCCGATCAACTCTTTCAACTTAAGCCTTCAACTTTGCGATTAAGTGTCCCATTTCACTCTGAAACTTCCCCAAAACTAATGCAACCATCCCGGAAAGTCACATAACCACAAATGAACATAGAAGAGGCAATAAATAGGGAGACGGGACTATAATACACAAAATAACCAGCCGGGTCGTCACACAACCTCTGCAAATATGATACAGGCATCGCTAATGTGAAGCTTGTCCAATCCTGTGCATGTCGTAAATGCGACTAAGGTTCCGCAAGTGCGAACCCAGCAGGCATCACAACTGCGAGAAAAAGATCGCAAATGTGGCTTGACTATGCCCAGCTCCCCATCACAAGCCTGTCATTCCCAGCTCCCTTCGCAATTGCGACAATGGTCATCGCAAATGCGAATTGGTGCTCGCATTTACGAGACCTACAACACCAGCCAAAAACCAGGATTCGCTGAAACAGTCTAAAACACTCCGAAAGCGTTTGAAACTCGCCCAAGCTCCCAAGACTCCACACCAAATATTCGCACAAGTCTAAAAATATCATACGAACTCGCTCGCACACTCATAAGACAAAAATAAATTCCGAAACTACAAATCTAACACCAAAACGTATCAAATTCTCAATGAAACTGAAGAACTTCTAAAATCACAAAAGCGTCTGAATGCTATCAAACCAACTCGAAATGACACCAAACTTTGTACACAAGTTCCAAATGACAAAACAGACATATTCCAGGTCCCGAAACTAAAATTCGAATCTGATATCCACAAATTCAACCCATGGTCAAACTTAGAAAAATATTAAACCTTAAAATTGTCAACTCCAGCAAAAAGAGCCAATTCATCCTAAGAACCTCCGAATTCAATTTCGGGCATACACCTATGTCCAAAATCACCATACGAATCTATTGGGACCATCAAAACACCGTTCCGGTATAGTTTTCATAAAAGTCAAACCTCAGTCAACACTTCCAATCTAAGCTTCCAAACTAGGAACCAAGTATTCCAAATCAATCCAAAACTCCCCGAAACCAAATCAATCACCCCCGCAAGTTACATAACCACAAATACACATGCATAAAGCTTCAAAAGGAGGAATGTGGCTTAAGTAAATAAAATGACTAGTCGAGTCGTTACATAAAAGTTTAATTTGCAATTAGCACTATTTAAAAAAAATAGATTTAAATATTTATTATAAAAAATTTAATTATTTTTCATTTAATTTAAATATAAAACATACAGGAATATATATAAAAAAATTAATTAATATAAATTATAGATATACCAAAATAATAATATTGGTAGGGACATATGTGCTTACATGTTACATGTATGAAAAACATTATCTATTCTTTAGAAAATAACAAATTAGACAGTATTGCATTCTGTCAACTATAATATATGCACCAACAAGAGTTGTGGTTGGGTAATAGGTTCCTCTTCATCCTTAAACAAAGGTGTCGAATTCGAGTCCTGGGTATGAAGTCGCCTTTGTTAGGTAGCATTACTCTCCAATATGGGACTTCCCGACATAAATTCGGATTTAGTTGGGCCCACATAGGAGTATCGGACACTTGATGGAAAACAAAAAAATTATAATATATGCATACACGCCAAAAAGAAATATAAATAAAATTACAAACTGCAGATCTTATAATACTTGATAGATCGATATTAAGGAAGACAAAAAGAACGGTAAAAGATAAAAGAAGAGATCTATTTATGATAGAGAGATTATTCCAAAGAGGAATATCATATAGAGAATAAAAATACGATAAAAATAAAAAAGAAGAAGAAAGGGATAGTAGAAGAAAAGTGGTGAAGAAAAAAGTTAAATTAATGAGAAATAATTAAAAAACATAAATTTATGATAAGGATATTTTGTCTTGAAAAATTTAAATTTCTTCTTCTGCTTCTAATTCTTGAAAGAAGTTAGAATTTGTATTTTTCCATAAGAAAAAAAACTGCTTCTACTTCTGTTCAAAAGCACTTTTCTGTCTTGGCCAAACATTTTAAATAAGTATTTCTTTTCTTTTTGTTTACAAAAAGTATTTTTGACTTCCAAAAAACTTGGCCAAACAGGCTATTAATATTTCATTTTTTTCAAGTTTTATTTGCTCAGCTTTTATTCTTTTTAAGTTAATATGTGATTTTAAAATTCCTTTCGGCATTACACTAGTTTAGATGTTGTTCTAGATAATAAAAATGTACAATGTATGTTCTAATGGCTGTTGTGATTGATTTTCTGATTTTAGGTCTTCAAAAAATAATTAATATTATATATCTTTTTATTGTTTGAATTGCTATTAACTACTGTAATTTTTACAATTCTAATCTAAGTACGTTCTATTACAATCATGTTATGAGTGTAATATACCTTTTGTTTTTATTTTTGGCTGTCACGACCCAAAATTCACAAAGGGTCGTGATGGCGCCGGATACCATTGTCAGGCAAGCCAACACTAAATAACTAGTGACTTCTCGTTTTAGATATTTCTGAATTCACTTCTTTTATACATATAAACAATAAGGAATAAATTTCACAGAATAAATAATGATACCTTTAACAATTTCAAAATACTGATTAATCCCATAGACATCCCAGAACCCGGTGTCACAAGTGCATCAGCTATCTCTAGGAAACAATATAATACAACAACTGCCCGGAATACAAATAGGACAGAAAGTAAATATGAAAATCTGAAAGAGCCTCTGTCGGCTGCGGGTTGTCTCGAGAAGTGCAGCTCACCTAAGTCGCTGTGTCAATCATGCTGCTACGCCCACTAGGCCGCTAGAGATGCATTTGCCTGTGGAACAAAAATGCACAACAAGTGTAGCATGAGTACGAAAATAACGTGTACTCAGTAAGTATCCCGTCTAATCTCGAAGAAGTAGAGACGAGAGATCGACTTCGAGACTTACTAGTGGTCCAATAATGATACATCAATAATATGACAACTCGAGGATTTTGTATAAACATGATTGTAGTTCAATAGAGTGAAGCAAGTAAACAATTTTTTCTTTTATGTAAAATTCCCAAATTCCTCTTTCAACATTTATACATATATTCTCAAGCCGGGAAGAAGCAATATCAACTTCAATAAATTTCAAGGCAAGCAATACAAGCATGCGCAAATCATGCCAAAGACATACAGCCCGATCCAATAATATTTAAACTATGCAATGCCAGAGGGTCGAATGACACGAACCATAGATGCATCTATTTAATCTACCGAGGCGTTCGGCCCATTCCACAATAGATAAACACATTCAACAGTCAAATCAAATATTCATCGAGGAGCAATTATTCAGGAAAAGGCAAGTTTCTCTTTAAAAGGTCAAGTAATGATATCTAGTCTTTTAGAAATTCATTTACACGTTCGATATGTTTTAAGCATTTTTAAATTTGTCAACAAGGTCGCATTTATTACAAGTAAGCATGATTTTGGGTCCTAGACTACCTGGACATAAGCATAATAGTAGCTACGCACGGACTCTCGTCACCTCGTGCGTACGTAGCCCCACAAATAGGAGCACATAACCATTAACTCACCTATGGGGACAATTCCCTCTTACAAGGTTAGAAAGGAGACTCATATTGCTCCGAAGTTCCATAACTGGCATTCCACGCCCTTCCGAGAACTCAAATTGATGCACAAAAACTAGCCAACAATTATGCAAATCCATTAATATATGATCAACTACTCATAATAATCCAATTTATAACAATTCCTAACGCCGATGAAAAGTTGGCAAAAATGCTCTCGGGCCCACGTGTCCTGATTCCGAAATTTTTCAAAGATAAAGTTTACCCATAACCTCACGAACTCAAATATATAGTTTACTCTCAACTTCATGCCCAAAATTATGGTCAAAATCCATGAATGCTAATTTTCTAGGTTTTCCCTTAAACTCCAAGTTTTCCACAAATTTTCATGCTCAAATCCATACATAATCATGTATTTAACTCAAAACTAACATAAACCACTTACCTCATGCTTGGTGATGAAAATGGCACCTCAAAGTTGCTCCAAAAATCGGCTCCAATGGAAGAAATGGGGTTGAAATGAACTCAATCCCCGATTTAAAAGAACCTCACTGCCTCCAGCATTTCCGCACCTGCGGTGCACCAGCCGTACCTGCGGCTCGCACCTACGGAAATGCATCGCAGGTGCGGTCCTCTTCAAGCTGGGCGAAATCCGCTTCTGCGGTCCCTCAAGCGCACCTGCGCCTTCGCACCTGCGCGTGCCCTTCCGCTCCTGCGACCCAGCTTCCCCTCACCCGTTCCGCATCTGCGGAGCTTCCCACGCACCTGCGGGCTCGCAGATGCGAAAATACCCTCGCATCTGCGATTCCTCCCAGCTCTGCCCAAACGCGCTTCTGCGACCACAAAGCCGCACTTGCGGCTCCGCACCTGCGGCCAAAACCTCGCAAGTGCGGTTACACCAGATACCAGTTGCTGCAATCCTTCATCAAATTTCTAAATTTGATCTGTTAACCATCCAGAATCCACCCGAGGCCCCCGGGACCCCAACCAATCGCACCAACCAGTCCCAAAACATATTACGGACTTGCTCAAGGCCTCAAATCACATCAAACATCATCGAAATCATGAGTCGTACCCCAATTCGAACTTCATGGACTTTAGAACTTCAACCTTCTACATTCGATGCCGAAACCTATCAAATCACGTCCGATTGACCTCAAATTTTGCACACAAGTCATATTCGGCATTACGGACCTACTCCAACTTCCGGAATCGGAATCCGACCCCGATATCAAAAAGTTCACTTCCGGTCAAACTTCTCAAAAACCTTCAAATTTTTATCTTTAGCCAAATGACTCCAAAACGACCTACAGACCTCCGAATTCACTTCCGATCGCGCTCCCAATACCGAAATCACCATACGGAGCTATTCCCAGACTCGGAGTCCCAAATGGACATTGATAACACTGAAATGCACTTCAACCCAAACTTAGGAAATTCCTCCAAAAATGATAACTTCCACAACAGGTGCCGAAACATTCCCAGGTCTTTCAAAACCCGATCCGGACATACGCCCAAGTCCGAAATCATCATACAAACCTGCTGGAACCTTCGAATCCCGATTTCAAGGTCGTTTACTCAAAAATCCAATCTTAGTCAATTCTTTCAACTTTAAGCTTCCAAAAATGAGAATTCTCTTTCCAAATCAACTCCGAACTTCCCGGAATTCAATTCCGACTATGCGTACAAGTCATAATAACTTAAATGAAGCTACTCAGGGCCTCAAACCGCTGAATGACGCACTAGAGCCCCAAACGACCGGTCAGGTCGTTACATTCTCTCCCACTTAAACATACGTTCGTCCTCGAACGTGCTGAGAACTGCGCTGGAGTTGTCTGAAATCACAGTTAAACACCTTGTGCACCTACCGTGCTACGACAACTCGGTTGAGCACATTAGCTCGAGCAAATCTGAAGATATTCTCTTTTATTCAAGCAAATGAGCCTTAGAGCCCAGTTTCAACATCCGAAATTCTCTACCAAGCCTGCTTCCAATATAAGAACACCGTATAAATCGCCGCATGATGCACCGATACAAGATTGCATACCTTTGCTGAATTCACACTATGCACCACGTCATTCACAGGACCATAATGACATTCTCTGACCATAATAGCCGACTTTCTCCGAATTTGATTCTCACAATGCACCTCATGATACATTTAAGTCTTGTTCCAACTCTTAGAATACTGCCACGACGGAAGAGACATATAGAAATTCATAACCAACTGCCGGGTCAACAACTCATTGAGGCAACACTCCTGACAAGAACATTACCTCATTCTGAACCCAAATAATAATCTTTGCTCTTTAATTTACTTCATACAATCCTATTGCACTGATCCTAGATCTAATAACCTTGTCTCACCCAGTACGAACCGCTCAGGCAACAAGCCACCCCAGACATGATCAAAAGTCTCATATGATGCCACAACTTGCCAATTGGCTACCAACTCGGACGCAATACATAAGAAAATGAACTCTGGAAGTGACTACTCAAATCACGTAACTAATATGAACTTTCCTCAGAAATGGGAAACAAAACACACAGAATAGAATATAAGGGACTGTAATTATCATCACACTGTTGCGGCGTGCAACCTGATCCAAACAACATACTCATGGCAGCGTGCCACCCGATCCACACATAGAATTTACACAAGGAGATACACATCGAGCTAAATTGCTCATTACAACACAATACCGAATATCGGTCACAAGCACGCTAAGTGCATAATACCATCCCTGGGGGGACATATAGCGCCATAAGCTAACAAACTCAAGAACAACTGAGGTGAAATATATGTTCTGAAACTAAAGAGCCATCATGTTCCCATAACACTATCGCTACGCGGAACCTCAACACATAAGAAATTTACCAAGCCGTTTCGCAACTCACACGGTACAATATAGCATTACATGAAATAGACGACGACGAAATAACATCCAACGTCCAAATACTCCTCCATAAGGAGAGCTATGCTGAAATGAACACATTCGGCCTGATATAGAGCCCATATTCATTTTTAAATCCATCCGCAGACCTCAAGCCGATTCTTATCGTACCGAACTAGGCCAATAATCTTTTCTGGGTCCATAACAACCCCTTTTTCCCATAACACACAAGAACGACCATCACGACCGAAGTAATCCTCCACAGTCCACAACCCAATAAACCGAGTGCCCTCCAGGCATAAATTCTCAAATTAACCATATCACCACAATCTTCATACTTGGTTTCATTCTCATATCAATCAAGTGACTACTTGCCACACTTATAAAATCTTCCCGTGGGACACGCTCCCACGACTTTCCGTAATAGATAACAAGTCTGCACATCCATACCACCGGCTGCACTAACGCTGAAAAGTGATCAAAATCCATTGCCAGGATGCAAGGCCTCTTTCACAAAATACCGATCTCAGGTGACGCTGAAGACAATACCAGCTTACTCTAATCATTCAAATCCCTTTCATGCTCACCCGAGCTCGTGACACCCTTGTCAACACCAAGCTGCAACCTTGATCCTCACCTTCAAATTTCATGCCGCTCACTGCACCTAACATGCCAATATGCGATACTGCCAGAGTTTCATCATAACACCTGAATCACTAATAGGGTAAACACTCCATCATATAAACACTTTTTACTTAACTCATTCTGAGAGAACCATGGCAACACACGAGTGATAGCTTCATGACTGTAGAATATGCAATTCTTCAAGTAGTGGCCTAAGCCATCATAGCTCTTTCCGGGATCCGCCTACACATAGCAGGCCATAATACTAGAATACTTTCAAATAAAATAAATTGTAGTGGACGACAAGCCTCATACGTACCATCACAAATCACTTGCGTAACTTAATCACGCTGAAGGAACTGATCACTGCCACCAGTATGCCAAATCAACCATGGCTAACCAATCCAACCTCTTCTAATTTATCCTTATTTGTCTTAGAATAATAATAACGTCATTCAACATATAATGCACTCAACCCAAGTGGCCTTGTTAGACGAGACCATGTTGTCTCAAATCCCACGAACCATCTCATACCTTCCTTGTGCGCATATTCGCATCTCGACCGGTACATCCATCCTGATAATTCCTCTACGAATCCGAAGTCTTTTTCTCCTTTTCCTCCCAATGCTACACTGCAAGTCAAAACATCATAGAACATTCTGAGCCTCTTATCATAAACTGTTTCACAGGCTCGATTCTTAAACATACCGCGGGCTTGAATCCTTAGGCACCGCATTTTTAACCTCTGAATTCACTAGGACCGTTATTGAGAGTCACCCACTCTGACACGGTCTCAAATATAATCAACTGCAAGGCTCCGCTAGCCCATGACCACCCTCTCAAAGAAGCACTCGGCCGAATCACCTTCCTTGCAACTAACTTCTACGAGAAGCATAATTCCTGAGTGTTCCCAAAGCCTGAACATGAATCGATGATGCCAATTATAGAACACATTCTTCAATTCCTTTGCATCAAATTACTAATGATGTTCTCTTTCCTTAGCCGAAATAACTTACCAATACGCCGATAACCTGAAATCTCACAAGAAAATAATCATACAACCCCAGTAGGCAGTGGGACTCTCCCATGTAGCTTGAAGCCACCATTACACAACCTTGGAACCCACCAAGATCCTTTATCTCTTATTGACATGACCTTGCGCAATTAAACCGCCAGATTCCCCGAAATCCTTCCTTTAGCATTTCATGAACACTCTGAATCTCTAGAAACATTCAAATATTAGACCTCTTACCGGATAGTTAATAAAATCCTTCGCCGAAGCTTTGCCACCCACGTGACCGCTGATCTGCTCATAGTAGACATCCCCAAGTGTGGAGACGACGCGCCGACATCTTCCAACGTCGCTGCACGGGGTATAATTACTACGACATCAATAACCCCATCTTGAGTCCGTGCTCATCCATCAGCTGCACAAGTCCATTTACTCCTCGTGGACATTAATTAAAGGTGCGACAATATCTTCCAATTCAAAGTTATGTTGTATCCTTCTTCATATCAAGCAGCTCCTTTCCTTCATATCATATCTCCCGCCATTATGCTAGCCAATATTTCCAATTAAGCTCGCAAACCCAATCACCGTCCGCTAAAATTCCCCAAATCACTCCAAACTTTCCTGAAGGGTGTAGTTATCCTGCCACTGAATCCACGTGCTACTCTGTCACTCTCCCACTTTGGCCAAACCCTCTTCTTTAAGCAACTATTCGAATTCCGCTTCTTACACTTGGCCTTCTAGAAATTTAACCACCGCATGGCACTTTCCACACGTCCTTCATCATCCTTCGCCGCTCAGCTGATGCCTTAGATAAAATAATCTAACTCAGTAGCTCTTGAACCAATAGACCGCCACTAACTTCAAACCTTTCCGGAGATCATCTCTTCTCGAGCCATCGACATAATAAACATTGATTCAATCCTGAACCATCGCACCCCGCAATATCTGACAGCCGCTTCTTTATTGCTATCTTACAATATCCTACCCCAAGGCGAATTGTAGAAAGACCTAACACCTGCGAACTTAGTACATTCAACAAGGACAACGATACCTCATCACGGACGGAAATTCCACCACACTCGCAAATACCAAGCCTCGTTACTCTATCAACCCAAATCTGAACAACCTAGGCGCAATTGCCTTCCCCCCGCCGGGAACAAAATACAAAATCTCTAAATCATGCACTGAGTAAACCTACCTTCGAGTCATTCACTGTCCTGACACGTAGGCAAACATGCTACCATCACATCAATACTGCACGACAATCGTTCATAAACATCATGGCAACTTGTGCCTAGCCTCAGAGCTCTCAGAAGTACGACTACTGAGCTAAAATGATAGAATATCCTTCCACAAGGTGACGACAATAGTTGAATCAACTACGCAGGGAGAAGCATCCTGCACCACCTCTATAGTACCTTTAAAATTTCTCAATTCTCGACTTATAATAAACGCTTCATGTCACATAAGATTGATTGGGAAGGAAACAAAAGCATAAGCCTCAAAGGAATCAATTCGCATGATGAGGAAATCAAGAAGGGAAGTGCTCCTAACAGCCCTGTAGCCCCCCGAAGGTAAGTACAGACGTCTCCGTACTGATCCGCGAGACTCTACTAGACTTGCTCATGACTCGTGAGACATAAGGGAACCTAGTGCTCTGATACCACGTTGTCAAGACCCAAAATTCACTAAGGGTCGTGATGTTGCCGAACACCATTGTCAGGCAAGCCAACACTAAATAACTAGTGACTTCTCGTTTTAGATATTTCTGAATTTACTTCTTTTATACATCTAAACAATAAGGAATAAATTTCACTGAATAAATAATGATATCTTTAACAATTTCAAAATACTGACTAATCCCATAGACATCCCAGAACCCGGTATCACAAGTGCATGAGCTATCTCTAGGAAACAATATAATACAACAACTGCCCGGAATACAAATAGGACAGAAAGTAAATACGGAAATCTAAAAGAGACTCTGCCTGCTGCGGGTCATCTCGAGAAGTGCAGCTCACCTAAGTCTCCCTGTCAACCATGCTGCGACGCCCACTAGGCCGCTAGAGATGCATGTGCCTGTGCAACAAAAATGCACTGCAAGTGTAGCATGAGTGCGAAAACAACGTGTACTCAGTGAGTATCCCGTCTAATCTCGAAGAAGTAGAGACGAGAGGTCGACTTCGACACTTACTAGTGGTCCAATAATGATACATCAATAATATGACAACTCGAGGATTTATATAAACATGATTGTAGTTCAATAGAGTGAAGCAATTAAACATTTCTTTCTTTTATGTGAAATTCCCAAATTCCTCTTTCATCATTTATACATATATTCTCAAGCCGGGAAGAAGCAATATCAACTTCAACAAATTTCAAGGCAAGCAATACAAGAATGCACAAATCATGCCGAGGACGTACGACCCGATCCAATAATAATTAAATTGTGCACTGCCAGAGGGTCGAATGGCGCGAACCATAGATGCATCTATTTAATCTACCGAGGCGTTCCGCCCGTTCCACAATAGATAAACACATTTAACAGTCAAATCAAATATTCATCGAGGAGCAATTATTCAGGAAAAGGTAAGTTTCTCTTTTAAAAGTCAAGTAATGATATCTAGTCTTTTAGAAACTTATTTACACATTCGATATGTTTTAAGCATTTTTAAATTTGTAAGGTCACATTTATTACAAGTAAGTATGCTTTTGGGTCCTAGACTACCCGTACATAAGCATAATAGTAGCTACGCACGGACTCTCGTCACCTCGTGCGTACGTAGCCCCCACAAATAGGAGCAAATAACCAATTAACTCACCTATGGGGACAATTCCCTCTTACAAGGTTAGAAAGGAGACTCACCTCGCTCCGAAGTTCCATATCCACCATTTCACGCCCATTCGAGGACTCAAATTGATGCACAATGCTCCAAAACTAGCCAACAATTATGCAAATCCATTAATATATGATCAACTACTCATAATAATCCAATTTATAACAATTCCTAACCCCGATTGAAAAGTTGGCAAAAACGCCCTCGGGCCCACGTGTCCTGATTCCGAAATATTTCGAAGATAAAGTTTACCCATAACCTCATGAACACAAATATATAATTTACTCTCAACTCACGTCAAAAATTGTGGTCAAAATCCATGAATACTAATTTTCTAGGTTTTCCCTCCAACCCCAAGTTTTTCACAAATTTTCATGCTCAAATCCATATACAATCAAGTATTTAACTCAAAACTAACATAAACCACATACCTCATGCTTGGTGTGAAAATGGCACCTCAAAGTTGCTCCAAAAATCAGCTCCAATGGAAGAAATGGGGTTGAAATGAACTCAACCCCCGATTTAAAAGAACCTCAATGCCTCTAGCATTTCCGCACCTGCAGTGCACCAGCCGTACCTGCGGCTCCGCACTTGCGGAAATGCATCGCAGGTGCGGTCCTCTTCAAGCTGGGCGAAATTCGCTTCTGCGGTCCCTCGAGCGCACCTGCGCCTTCGCACCTGCGCGTGCCCTTCCGCTCCTGCAACCCAGCTGCCCCTCACGTGTTCCACATCTTCGGAGCTTCCCACGCACCTGCGGGCTCGCAGATGCGAAAATACCCTCGCATCTGCGATTCCTCCCAGCTCTGCCCAAACATGCTTCTGCGACCACAAAGCCGCACTTGCGGCTCCGCACCTGCGGCCAAAACCTCGCAGGTGCTGTTACACCAGATACCAGTTGCTGCAATCCTTCATCAAATTTCTAAATTTGATCCGTTAACCATCCGGAATCCACCCGAGGACCCTGGGACCCCAACCAATCGCGCCAACCAGTCCCAAAACATATTACGGACTTGCTCGAGGCCTCAAATCACATCAAATAACATCGAAATCATGAATTGCACCCCAATTCGAACTTTATGGACTTTAGAACTTCAACCTTCTACATTCAATGCCGAAACCTATCAAATCACGTCCGATTGACCTCAAATTTTGCACACAAGTCATATTCGGCATTACGGACCTACTCCAACTTCCGAAATCAGAATCCGACCCCGATATCAAAAAGTCCACTTCCGGTCAAACTTCTCAAAAACCTTCAAATTTCTATCTTTAGCCAAATGACTCCAAAACGACCTACAGACCTCCGAATTCACTTCCGATCGCGCTACCAATACCGAAATCATCATATGGAGCTATTCCAGACTCGGAATTCCAAACAGACATTGATAACACTGAAATGCACTTCAACCCAACCTTAGGAAATTCCTCCAAAAATGCTAACTTCCACAACAGGTGCCGAAATGTTCCCGAGTCTTCCAAAACCCGATCTGGACATACGCCCAAGTCCGAAATCATCATACGAACCTGCAGGAACCTTCGAATCCCGACTTCGAGGTCGTTTACTCAAAAATCCAATCTTAGTCAATTCTTTCACCTTTAAGCTTCCGAAATAAGAATTCTCTTTCCAAATCAACTCCGAACTTCCCGGAATTCAATTCCGACTATGCGTACAAGTCATAATACTTGATGTGAAGTTACTCAGGGCCTCAAACCGCTGAACGACGTGCTAGAGCCCCAAACGACCGGTCGGGTCGTTACATTGGCTTTTCCAAGTATTACAAAATTCTTTTACAATGTTCACGCACAAGCATATATACATTTTCCACTAATTTTATATAAAATACTAAAAATTAAATATTCATGGGCTTACGCCTCACGCATTGAGGTTTAAAGCGTGCACGACATTAGGTAAAAAGCCTCGTCTTGTGCTTATGCCTTCTAATATACTGTTGGCAATCTCTTTAAATTGTCTTCTCCACAAGTCATATACTTCCAAATCAAACATTTACTACATGTAAGTTGCAAAACAGAGAAAACAGGAAATTGACAGAACTGAAACTTTGAATTGGACAAGTGTACAGGCCAAAGTAAAGCAGTGAAAACCCTAACTTTTTCTAAAGAACATAAGATATTTAAATGATAAGAAACTAGAAAAACATATATTGCACGTAATCCGGGGTTTTCTTTTTATTTTTCTGACCGAGTTTTATTTTCAAGATCCAAATCCAAATAAAAACTTCATCCGAAATCAAACCGAAAAATTCATAATTTTAAGCTCGATTAGGTTTTCTGGTTTAATCCAAACAATGCACACCCCTATATATTGCAAGTATTATTATACAGTTTTATACTGATTTTATAAAGAGGCAAAGAAAGAAAGTTGATATGATGCGCCATGCTGCAATTGCGACTGATTAGTGATAGAGATTTGAAGTTGAATAAGTTGATCAATGAAACTGTCATCTGCAACCAAATAAGCCAAAAATAAAAGGATTACGTACACCAATTTGTTTGGATTAAGAAAGAAAGTGACATATTTAGTGTGGAATAGAAGTAGATTAGCATTAGTTATTATTAAATAAAGAGAGGCTACCGCAACCTAATACAGTATGATCTATGACCACTAATTGTTGATAAGGACTTGCAGATCTCACACATCATTTCAGTCATATATAACTTACACTTAACCAAATCCTTATAGCCATCATAGTCACACATAACTTACACTTAACTAAATCCTTATAGCTGCACTAAACTTAACTTTACATATTTTAAATTGTATATTATATAAACCAATTTGTAATGTATCAAATTAAGCATCCAATAAGAAATAATCCCGACAAGCCTATACTATAATTATCACACTACTATTTTTTGGATTATATAGTCTCCGATTACTTTTCTTTTTAAATGCAACTACGCTGTATGGTGGAAATCTCTGATTACTAACCCAGTATAACTTATCCCTAAACTATACAATCCCGACTCTGGCTACACACATACTAACACATTCTTACCAGCTTATTAATCAGGTTTAATTTGTGCGTCCTGAGAGATAGAAATGTATGGTACTAAGCACAATGTTGAAAACAAAATTATCAAACTTTTCACTAGTGATTTTGTTCCCGTAACCGGTTGTTACTTTGATTCAATAGGAATTGTTAGGCACTTATATATTGGAAGTTGAGAACCTTGAGAAGTGAATTCGTTCATGTTCAAGAGTCAACACCCAAAATATAGTAAAATTTGTAATTAGCTCAAAAGTAGTAATTTACGCGCATATGAAATAGTAACTATGTTATCTTATTATACTTTTAAAACTTATATTATATAAACTAAGTCATTAACAAGGGTGAAGCAATGTATAGGGATGGCAATGGGGCGGTGCGGGTGCGGGTTTCATCTTATGTGGGGCGGGGCGAGAGTGGATAGAAGCGGGTGGTGCGGGTGCGGGGCGGGTTGAAATTTTTTTTTATTAAACTCAATGCGGTTGCGGAGCGATTGCGGGTTTTAAGAAAATTTGACCAATCCATAGAATCTGGTTATATAATTCTTCCGCTAAGCCTCTAAGCATCCAGTTTCGTTCAATCTTTCTTATTATTTACAGCTTCACCACATTATATTCAATATTTATTCCCTTGTCTTAAATTGATATATTACAAAAAAAATTGCTATATTTAGTTTGTATTGTCAAACCAGTTTATGCATTTAGCTCATCATTTTTATTACAAAACCAATTAACTTAGTTGAGTTCACATCTGTCCAGAAACGATAAGAAGATTTAAAATGATGTTACTACCCCTTTAATTTTTCGGATTTGCTTCCGTCTAATAATGCTTTTGTTAATACAAGTTAACAGAAAAATGTTTGGGGAAAAGGGGAAAATGTTTACAATATGACCAACAAAAACTTTTTTTTTTTCTTTTTCTAATTGACGAATTCATTACATGATCAACAAAAGATCTTGCATGTAGTTTTAGTAAACTGAAAATTCAATCCAAAATCTCAAAAGAAAAAAAAAAACAAACAAAATGAAGCAAAAAAAAAACTTATGCGGGGCGGGACGGGTGGACGCGAGTGTTGGTGTGGGGCGGGGTGAACACGGTTGGAAATTCTATGCGGGGCGAGGCGGGGCGGGGCGGGGCGGGGCGGGTTGAAATCCTTGTGGGTTTACGCGGGTTTGCCCTGCAACCGCACTATTTGCCATCCCTAGCAATGTATGGCCAAGAGTGGTCAACTGAACAACCTTCGCTAAAAAGTATACTATGTATAGAGTAAAATATTATTTGTTATTGATTAAAAATAGACTTTGAACATACTTGCATCGGTGTGTACGGTAGAAATCGGAGACCACGATTTCTAAGATTGGATTACACTCCGAGTCCGAAGTCTGGAGGTTCGAAGTAAGAATCAAGTCAGGCCCAGATGAGCGCACCTCGAGAAGCAAATCGGGGTCTCGTCATGATCTACCTCGAGGGCAGTACAATTTCGAGGGCACTCAAGAAAGAGCGGGATTTTCTCAAGGACGTGTGAGTCAGGGTATAAAATTATAGTATACGGTTTGTACGAAATAGTGCAAGTCCGTACTAGGTCGTTATACAGCTGTACCAATAGAATCCTTTATCATAATTGGAAACGTACTGTATTAAGAGTTTTTCCCCTCCTATATAAAGGGGACCCCTATCATTTGTAAAGGATATCCCATTCTCTGCAATAGAACATTCTACTCTGTTTTTCTTGTTTAACGTGCTCAACAATTGTTCTTCAGCTTTATTGTCTTTACTTTATTGTTCATACTTTATTGTTCCTAGCTCATCTCGAGGCCCCTGAGATAATCGAGCTCGAGGTCCTTATTGCTCTAACAACACTGGTTTGGTTCATCAATTCTTTTTACTTAAACTTAATATTATTTGTACATTCACTGGTATTGAAATAAATTACATATCTTTAAAATCACAAATCATATTTAATTGTTACTCGCCGAGGTAAACAATCGGGTTCGCCACTGCTCATTAAGATATAATGAAATAAGCAGTACTCCCTCCGGTGCAAAATAAGTGATTTTCTGGATGTTTTCACACAGATTAAGAAATCCACCTTTTAGCATTAATTAGCAATGGAATTGACCATATTAACCTTTACTATCTCACATAAACACTCCTAACACATATTCCAACACTATTTACTCCAAGGACAATGTAGGAAAAAAAATAATTAATTCACTCTTGAAATCTGAAAAAATCACTTATTTTGAACCACAAGAAAAAGACCAAAAAATCACTTATTTTGGACCGGAGGGAGTATCATTTTTTAACCATCTCGTTACTTGAAGAAGACTCAGTTTCCCGGAAATCGCATAAGTATGCTAATCGATTAATTCAAATAGAAACTAGGCTAAGGTGACTCATCGTTGAATCACGCATATTCTTGAAAATGAGATGAACAAACAATAATTTACTGAAATTTTATCTTTATGGAATCGTCCTAATCTTGACAATACACACCAGAGCTTCATCTTCGTTATGGTAGATTTGATATCTCTAGGTGTACGTAAAAGATGACCCTGGGACATTACCAAGTCTTCCCACATGGACGGAGTTGTCCTAATTAAGAAATATTTAAGACCAATTTTCATCTTCAAAAAGTTTTAAAATCACCACTCATCGTGATCTTTATTTATATATTTTTTATAAAAAAGAACTTTCCGTTTTCTCTTTTTTTCTTTCTTTCATTTTTTTAAAAAATGGTGACAAATTAGGTAGTACTAAGAGATGATGGACGGTCGCTATCAATTCAAAAAAGGGGTGGATTAGGGGTCAACAACTAATTAAGGTTGTTAAAGTGGCAATAATTAGGACAAATGAGTGATGGAAAGCTTAAAGTCCGAAAGAAAATAAAGAGGCAAAGAGATAATACTTATAATACTCACTGAAAAAAAGAGGGGTTTGTATGAAATCTAAGTCCATATAATAATGGAGCAGATAGTGAATGAGTGATTTGAGTGTAGGGACAGCCCACAATCCACCAAATAAAACATGATTTCCTTCATCATCACATTGAAAGTTCCCAAAGATTAAAACAGAAAAAATTATATATATTATTATAAGCAGCAGAAAGATCCATTACAAAATTGACAGGATATATCAAACCCCACCACAAGCTAAGAGTGCACACCACGTTTCGGCTTCCCAACTCCTTTTCTTGATCTCACTAACGACAACACTTCTAGAATTATTGTCAAGAAGTGTGATCGGAAAATTTTGATTTATTCTCTTAATTAAAGATTTCGAGTTGAATTTTTTAAAATGGAGAATTTTATAGTAGCAATCACTTTACTCCTTAAGGAGTCTACTGTGATTTTGATCAATCATACCTATGAGCTTTTGAATACTAGTGTGTACGGGTAAAATCCGAGGCAATGTTTATTCCGATTCCCCAATAAGAGAACCAAGAGAGAGTACGGATCCGCGAGATTGTAATCGAGGTCAGAGACTCTTCGTATCGAGAACCAGGAAGAGTGAACGGTATATCCGATATCAAACATATTAAAGTGACGCGCCCCAGGCCGAGTATAAGTTCTAGACCTCAGGAGACGGTGAACGGTTATGCATGACGAATAAAGGGCCGTAATACTCACCCTTTACCAGATATCACGGCGCAAATCTCGCTCGATGTCAATTATAGATCAATGATTACCGGAAAAATAAGATTTTTACCTTTTTAGACTTATACTAGGACTGAAACTCTCCTACTATATAAAGAGGAAGTTTTTCTTTAGTCTGACACATTGTAACACGCAATTCAAATCAATAAAGGTTTATTTTTGTCTTCTAGCTACTATCAAAGACTTTGCTCACTTGTTCTGTTCTTCATTCACGACTGAGCTTGAACCGAGGGTCCAATTGAGAACGAGGTCACTGTTCAATCAATGATTAGGCTTGATCATAACATTGCGATTGGTTTGATCGTTTATTTCATCATTAATTCATTTTTCCGTTATTCCTAATTATTCGTGCTGAATTAAACCATGTATCATTTAAACCGCGTACAAATTTAATTGTTACCCAATTTTGGGGTAAATAGTTTGCGCCTACCCTGGGGCAAAGGATAATAGTGGTGATTTGAAACGAATCTCCATAAAACACCCTATTTTACGCTTGTTCTTTAATTTTTAATTCCAGGTCAGCCTAAAAATGTCAAACTCTCAATCGGCTCACTAGAACGTTGACTCTGAATCAGGCCATCATGGCGAAAATAAATGTGGTGCCCAGGAATGATGTGCTTCCTGCCGATCCCAACAGTGTCTTAGTCGCCGGTCTGATCGATGCTAACTCGTAGGTGGCCATCAATATCAATTTACCAACTAAACCCAGAAATAGTATTCGCGGAGGACCCCAACCAACAGATCGACAAGCGCCCGAAGACGAAGGTGATAGGGTGAGCCTACGGCTGATTTTTCGAAATACAGCAGACTAAAAAAGCGGCAATAGCACAGCTGCAGAATCAAAGCCACGCCCCCAACAGGGTTGAGCCAGAATAATTCCGGGAAGGCGCTCGAAAAGACGAACAAATTACCGAGAGACCAGGTGAAGCCGAGCCGGGGTAAATTCCGAGGTAATGAAGATGCTCGAAGCATTAACAAAACGGGTGGAGTCAGGCAAGAAAAAGATTGAGGCTAATGACAGGAAGGTGGAAACATACACCTCCAGGGTCGATCAGATCACGGGAGCACCCTCGATATTGAAGGGACCGGACACCAAAATTTTTATCCACAAGCCCTTTCCTCTGAGCGCGGCACCAAAACCGATCCCAAAAAGGTTTCGAATGCCCGACATCCCCAAATATAATGGGACCACGGATCCAAATGAGCATGTGACCTCCTATACATGTGCAATCAAAGGGAATGATTTTGGAAGACGATGAGATCGAGTCGGTGTTACTGAAAAAGTTTGGGGAAACTTTGTCCAAAGGAGCAATGATATTGTATCACAACTTGCCCTCAAATTCTATTGACTCGTTTGCTATTGCAGATGCTTTCATAAAGTCCCATATCGGGGCCATCAGGGTTAAGACCAGAAAGTTATATCTTTTCAAGGTCAAACAAAGGGATAACGAGATGGTCGGGGAGTTCGTGTCAAGATTCCAGATGGAACGGATGGACCTACCACCGGTTGCAGATGATTGGGCCATTCAAGCATTCACTCAGGGGCTCAACCCCTGAAGTTCTTTGGCCTCTCAACAGCTAAAACAAAATTTGGTGGAGTACCCGGCGGTAACTTGGGCTGACGTCCACAACATGTACCAGTCGAAGATCAGGATCTAGGACGACCAACTCGGGGCCCCTTCTGGATCTTTTTACCCCATCAAGGCCGATGATAGATCTAGAGATCCATTGATTAAGAGCCAAGACCGGTCTGAGACCGATATCAAGCGTACAATGCGGACCGAAGGGGAAACAGATTCGGGCATCCCCCCAAGGAACGAGAAGAGAAACCATCGAGGGCCCAATGGCCGAGGTCTGATGAGCAAGAATAGATTCTATAAGTCGCTCGGTAGTAAGGATGCACCAAGGTTATCGGAATATAACTTCAATGTAGACGCTGCAAGCATCGTGTCGGCCATAAGACACATCAAAGAGACCAAGTGGCCACGACCGTTGCACTCTAATCCAGCCCAGAGAGATCCTAACTTGATGTGAAAGTATCATGGCACTCACGGCATAGGACCGAAGATTGCTGACAACTAAGATAAGAAATTGCTCGACTGTTCAATAATGGGCACCTCTGAGAATTCCTGAGTGAACGAGCCAAAAACCACTTCAGAAATAGAGACGCCAACAAACATATCAAAAAAGAGGAGCCTCAGCACGTGATCAACATGATCATTGGAGGAGTCGAAGTCCCCCAAGGGACAATTATAAATGCACTAAAGTGTCTATTACGAGGGAAAACCACATCTGGTATTATATTCCGGAGGGAGCCATTTCGTTCAACGACGAAGATGTCGGGGGCATCATGCAGCCTCACAACGATGCATTGCTAATATTCGTACTTATCAATAAGTATAGAGTTGCATGTGTGCTGATTAATACAGGTAGCTCGGCCAACATCATCAGATCAAGGGTCGTCGAGCAATTGGGGTATTAGGACAAAATCGTACCAGTAGTCCGGGTATTGAACGGATTCAGCATGGCATGTGAGACCACAAAAGGAGAGATAACTTTGCCAGTAAACACTGCCGGGACAATCTAAGAAACGAAGTTCTACGTGATCAAAGGGGAAATGAGGTACAACTCTCTATTCAGAAGGACATGGGTCCATAACATGAGGGCGGTACCCTCGACCTTACACCAGGCGTTGAAATATCCCACACCGAGGGGAGTCAAAACGGTCTACGGAGAACAGCCGGCCACAAGGGAGATGTTTGTTGTCGATGAGGTAATCCCGGTGCCCCCGATTTCAACATCAAGGGACACGAAACTAACCAAAAAGGAAGACATTAAATAGCAATCATTGATATCGGCCTCGACCGAACTGGAGAAATAGGAAGAACGAGGAGCGGACGATGAGGAAGATTACGGCGTCCCGAGATCATTCATAGCTCCAGATGACAACAATGCCACCAAATCAACGGTTGTAGAGTTGGAGCAAGTCATACTAATCGAGCATCTACCGGATCGAAAGGTATACCTAGGCACGGGGTTTACCCTCGAGCTCAGGAAAAAACTTATTGATTTTCTTAAAGCTAACGCCGGTTGTTTTGCTTGGTCCCATCTTGACATGACATGGATCCAGTGAAGGTAACCACTCACAAGCTTTGTTTGCACACGATGTTCCATCCGGTTATGCTGAAGAAGAGACCACAGTACGAGATAAAACGCGCATTCATCAAGGATGAGGTATCCAAGCTTCTAAAAATAGGATCCATCTGGGAAGTTAAATACCCGTATTGGTTAGCTAACGTAGTGGTAGTACCTAAAAAGGAAACAAACTAAGGATGTGTGTGGATTATAAAGACCTAAACAAAACGTGCCCAAAGGATTCTTTCCCTTTGCCTAAATCGATCGTATGATCGACGCGACGGCCGGGCACGAGATACTCAATTTTCTCGATGCCTACTACGGGTACAACCAAATTCGAATGGACCTTGACGATTAAGAAAAGACTTCTTTCATAACCAAATTCAGCACCTACAACTATAATATAGTGCCGTTTGGATTAAAGAACGTTGGTGCCACCTACCAACGCCTAGTAAACCAGATGTTCGAAGAACAAATAGGAAATCAATGGAAGTTTATATTAACGATATGTTGGTAATGTCCCTGCGAGCATAGGACCATTTGAAATATTTGCAGGAAACCTTCGACATACTGAGGAAATACAACTTGAAGCTAAACCCGGAGAAGTGCGCAGTCGGGGCCAGTCGGGCAAATTCCTTGGGTTTATGGTATCTAGTTAGGGGATAGAGATCAACCCCGACAAAATAAAGGCCATAGATTACATCACCATAGTGAACAACGTCAAGGTGGTTCAAAGACTGACCGGGCGTATTGCCGCATTGGGCCGGTTCATCTCGAGGTCCTTGGACAAGAGCCATCGATTCTTCTCACTATTGAAAAAGTAGAATAATTTTTCCTGGACTCCAAAATGCTAGCAAGCTTTGGAAGAACTCAAACAGTACCTGTCAAGCCCCCTCTACTGCACACTTTGAAGGCAGACGAACAGTTGTACCTCTACTTGATGATTTCTGAGGTGTCATTAAGTGGTGTCTTAGTACGGGAGGAATAAGGTAACGCAATTTCCTATGTACTATGTTAGTAGAACCCTAGACGATGTCGAATAGAGGTTTCCTCACCTAGAAAAGTTAGCGCTTGCTTTGCTAAGCTCTTCCAAGAAGCTAAAATCGTACTTTCAATACCACCCCATATGTTCGTAACCTCTTACCCTCTGAGGAATATCATACATAAGCCCGAGCTCTCGGGCTGGTTGGGCAAATGGCCGTGGAGATTAGCGGGTACGATATCGAGTACCGACCCTGAACTGCTATAAAATCTCAGATTTTTGCTGACTTTGTGGTTGACTTTATGCCGGCCTTAATACGCAAATTCGAAAAGGAGTTACTACTCATCTTGGGGTATAATTTGAGAATCTGGACCCTATTCGCGAACGGTGCCTCCAACGCGAAGGAGTATGGGCTCAGTATCGTGTTAAAACTACATGCCAGAAGCGTAATTAGGCGGTCTATTAGAACTGTAGAATTGACTAACAATGAAGCCGAGTATGAGGCCATGAGTGCAAGTCTAGAACTGGCTAAGAGCCTTAAGGCCAAAGTGATCGAAGCCGAATGCGACTCTTTCCTCATCGTAAATCAAGTCAACAGAATGTTCGAAGAGAAATAAGAACGAATGCGGAGGTACTTGGACAAATTGCAGGTGACCCTGCACCAATTCAAGGAATGGACTCTGCAGCATGTACTCCGAGATCAAAACAGTGAAGCCGATACACTGGCTAACTTGGGGTAGTCTGTCGACTCCGATGAATTCATCTCGAAAGCAGTGGTACAACTGATAAACTCGGTGATAAAAGAAGGTCACACCAAAGTAAACTTAACAAGTTTGACTCGGGATTGGAGAAACAAATAGAAAGACTACTTGAAGACAGGAAAATTGCCTTCGGATCCCAATGAATCGAGACCCCTGCGCTCCAAAGCTGCAAGATTTAGCTTAGTCGAAGGGGCATTGTTCAGGAGATCTTTCTTTGGCCCAGTGGCCAGATGCTTAGGGCCAGGAGAGACCGAATATGCCATGAGAGAAGTTCACGAGGGCACTTGCAGGAACCATTCGGGGGCAGAATCCTTAGTTTCGAATCTAATTAGTGCCAGCTACTACTGGAATGAAATTGAGAAGGATACGAAAGACTTCATGCGAAAATGAGACGAGTGCCAAAGACACGCCCCGGTGATTCATCAACCAGGACAGATGCTCCACTCGGTTCTGTCACCATGGCCATTTATGAAGTGGGGAATGGACATCGTCGGTTCCCTGCCATGGGCACCTGATATTGTCCAATTCATACTATTTATGATCGATTATTTTTCCAAATGGGTCGAGGCTTAGGTGTTTGAGAAGGTCATAGAGAAAAGAGAAAGAAGTCACTTCATCTGGGATCACATAATATGTCGATTTGGGATACCAGCTAAGATTGTTTACGACAACAGAGAACAATTCATCGACAGCAAAGTGAGTAAGTTTTTCGAAGATCACAAGATCAAGATGATATTATCAATGGCTTACCACCCTAGTTGGAACGGGCAAGCGGAATCGATGAACAAAACTATACTCTAAAACCTAAAAAAGAGGTTGACCAGTTCGAAAGGAAAGTGGAAGGAAATCTTGCCCGAAGTCCTGTGGGCATACTGTACGACTTCGAAGTCGAGTACCGAGGCGACCTCGTTTTCTCTGGTCTACGAAGCGAAAGCCTTAATACCACTCAAGGTAAGGGAACCGAGCCTCAGGTTCCAGTATGCTACCGAAAAGTCAAACAGCAAGGCCATGACCACGAGCCTGGAACTATTGGGCAAAAGGCCGGAGATCTCCATGGTTCGGTTGGCCGCCCAGAAGCAGCGAGTAGGAAGGTACTACAACCGAAGAGCCAACCTCCGACATTTTCAAGTCGGGGACTTGGTATTGAGAAAGGTAACACTACACACCAGGAACCCAAACGAAGGGAAACTGGGCCCGAGTTGGGAAGGACCATATCGAGCCATCGAAATTACCGGCAAAGGCTCATATAAACTCGAATCGGGAAACGTACAACTACCAAACAACTGGAATGTGGCACACTTAAAGAGGTACTACTACTAAGGTATGAACTTAATTCCTTTTTAATTTTGTTATATTACGGACTAACGTATGCAGGTACTCGGCCCGGGGCAAATGTGACTATTAGGTCTAAATGCACGTGTTGTACTCTTTTTCCCTTGAACCAATTTTGTCCCGCATCGGGTTTTTCGGCAAGGTTTTTAAAGATGTAACAGTAAATAGTGCTACCTTAGTTTAGGAGACCGGTCTTAGACCGGAATTGATGATCAATTGCACCAAATCAACAGTATCCCAGCCCTGGCAAGTTCGGCCTCGAATACTAGGGGCCATAACCCTTAGATTAAGATATTTAGCAAGGGAAAATTTTTTTATATGTCGAAAGCCAAGGCTTGGTGGTTAGGATTCATTGTAAGGGTCAAACGGTCATGCGTATCGTGCCCATGTAGCGCACTCTAGCCACAACACAAGGCATATGAACCTCCAAATATATACCCTCCATATAAAGAAATGAAAGAAATCTCTGCTTCCCTTATACTTTATTATTATGCATTTTGCTTCTTCGATCCTAGATTCTAAAGCCGACGGGCTACCCCTACTCGGGGACTGTTGTCCGATAAAAAATTTGGATGGCCCAGGCTATCGTATACCACAAGTACCAAGCCTATTATGCAGTGCCCGAATATGAAAGGCTACGGCCACCATAAAAACGGCTCGGAGACCTTTGAAGTTCGCACTCAAAAAGTAAGGTCCTTATGCATAATCAAAACCTATTAAAAGGTTACCCTCGGCAAAAACATCGTCGTAAACGACTAAAACACTTAAGCATCTTAAAGGCCTTTAATTTTATCGAAGACTCAAAGCCACAAATAATTCAGGGTTGCTATCGAAATCGGGCCCCATTCGGACCTCCGAAGAATGGATGCTCTAGACTACATTCAGTTTTATGCTAAGGCATTAAAAACGATACATAAGTAAAATATTGCAGATGAGTGCTGAAAGGTAAAGATACGGTATTGCAAAAGGGGGAAAATTGTATGTATTTCAAAAAATAATACAAAGGCATGATAAAACGGCCCCAAAAAGAACAAAAAGAAAATATAAAAGGGAAAACAAAGAAAAAGAACTAAGGCATCTACGCTTGGTCTTCACCTAGGCTCGACTCATCACTAGAACCGTAAGAACCCTCGGAGCCTTCGGGACCCGCAGGCTCGTAGAGTTCCTTTGCCTCAGCCTCGAGTTTCTTGGCTCCTTCTATCTCGGCCGACAGGTCAAAACCTCGGGTGTGAATCTGCTCGAGGGTCTCATCTCCGGGATAGCCGCTTCACATATTCGGTCTTCATCTTTAAGCGGTCTTCGACTATCTCCACATTACCCTTATACTGGGCCAACATCTCCTCAACATCAGATGAATCAATTAAAGTCGCCTCCAATTTGGACCTCAGCACAGTATATTCCTGGCCGAGGGCATCCCGTTCCGTGACGACTGAGTTCAGTTGTACCCCAAGTTCATCAGTTAGCCGAGACCACTTGTCGGCCTTGTCCTTTGCCACCCGGAGCTGGTCCTTGACTGATGCTAGCTCCTCTTTTGCAGCATCTTATTTCGAAGCCAGCAGGTCCATCCTTTCTTCCACGCCTCGGTCGTGGCCATGACCTCAAACATCTCAGCATGAAGCTGGTCGATCATGTCTATCTTCTCTGGGACCTGCGAAGTTGCATTGTTTTTCACCACGAGTAGCTTCTCGTTTTTAGCCTCTAAGATCCTTACCTTCTCGACCATGTCGGCGTGCTTCCGCTTCATAGACAAGGCCTCCTTCTAAGCCTTTTCCAGCTCGGCTCGGAGAATTGGGAGGTCCTTGAGGGCCTCGTCTTATTGTTCACTGAGAGCCCTGTACATATCCTTCTTCTGGACTTGCTCTTTGATCTCAAACTCAAGCTGGCTGATCTCCAAGAGGGAGCGAAGGAAGCTTTCATGATGATACACTGAAGCCTGAAAACAACAAAGTCATTTGAACATGTCTAAAACTAAGCAAAATTCGCAAGGGGTACGAAAAGTAGACGCCTTACCCGATTCAGTGCCTGTTGTGCCTCGTTGAAGAGGCTCGACGTGCCTACTTCGTTTCATATTTTCCCGGTGCTCCTCGATCACCAGGCAACGAAGGTAGCTGGCCACGTCTACCGAAGCGGACAACGCCTCGGCGTCCATCAAGATAGTACGAACGATCGTTCTCTTACGGTCGGGGTCCATACTCGGGGCAGGGAACTGCTTTACTAGTTTCGGGCTCGAGCCAGGTGACCAAGCCAGGAGAAGTCCTCCAACGCGGCTATATCCATGCCATCGAATAACGTGTTGATGGCATCATCTGGGTCCAGCGACGTCTCGTTTGATTTCTCTTTATCAGCTTGAGCCTCTTCGAGCATGGACTCAGTATAGGATGGTGTCTCCACAATGTCAATGACACCGGTTACCTCATTCGGGACGGGAGCGTCTTCTGGGGAGGTTGCAGCCTCCGTCTCTCCCTATGGTTCTCGAGCTAGAGGGGGATCGACCTCATGGTCACCTTTCTCGGTTTTCGCCTGCTTCCCCTTGTCGAGGGTCGACAGCAATGAACTCAAAGTCGTCGTCCTCGGGATAATCCCTGAGCCGGTAGAGGGAATCGGAGTCTGGTACCCTGGATTTGGTGCTCTTTTCGCTGTTCTAGATCCAGATGGCCACCCTCTTCCTCTTTACCTCAACATCCGGGAAGCCCGAGGATTTCCTCTTCTTCTTCTTTTTTTTCTCCTCCTTTGCGGCAGCCCCGAAGAACAATTCTTTCAACTTCAATCAAATCTTCAATTGCCCTTTTGAGGGTCCAACAGTCCTATTTACTGTGTCCCACTGCTCCAGAGTGGTATTCACATCTAGCATCAGCTCGGTGCAAGGGGAACTCGGGGTTTGGCCAGTTTTGGGCCACTAGCTGCAGCAGACCTCGCCTGACTAGCTTTTGGAACAAGCCCGAGTATGATTCACTAATAGGGGTGAACTGATTCCTCTTGAAAGGCTCTCTTGGGCGAGGATTATACTGGGGAACATTTGACTGGGGATTATATGGAGCTTGGTAAGGATGGGCATTTCTGGGAGGTGGAGCTCGGTTTTGTGTATAATGTTGTGGCCGCGTGCAAGGTTGCGCGTCCATCACCGCATACCAACAAAACCAACCACCTGAATAGAACCTGTCTAATTTGCTCACACCACAACCTTGTTAGTTTTGAGACATTTAACATATAGAAAATCGCGCGTTGGGATGCAATGCACCTAACAGTTAAACGCTTCTACCATGTGTTTGATCGGTTGCATGTTTCATCCCAACCTTAACTAACCCTTTCAGTATGTACCCCTTTTCTTTTATTTCTACCAGTCTTTAATCACTCTTGATTTTTTTATTTCGTTTCTATCGCTCTTTTATTTTTGGCACTCTCTTTTCTTTCTTTCCTTTTTTTTTTGTTTTTGTCATTCTTTTATTTTTTGTCACTCTTTTTTTTTCTTTTTCTTATTTTTTTTTAACTTTTTTCACTCAATTAATTTTATGGCTATGATCGAACCCAATGGGGATTGCCTACGTATCATGACGCCGCATGAATCAGATCTTGCGTAGTTCGGAAAGATTGAGAATGGAGTAAATAAGCTAACTCTTTTTTTAAAAATTTTTTTTAGTTGTTTTTTATAACGCTCAGACCACGAAAGCTTTAAGAAAAAGAAAAATATATTTTTTTGAATTTTTGTTTTATTTTTTTTCTCGGAATTTTCGAAAGAAATGCTTTAAAAGAAGAAAGGAAATATTTTGTTTTGATTTTTGATTTTGACTTTCTTTTAAATTTTGTAATAGAAAGACTTCTGAAATTCCTTTTCTTTTGATTTGAACTTTAGGAATTTCAAAAGTAAAAGAAAAATATTTTTATTTGAATTTTCATTTGTTTTCTGTTTTTCTAAAGAAGAAAGAAAATATTTTTTGGATTTTGGATATTGCCTCTTAATTTTCGAAAGAGGGACTTTTAAGAAAATATTTTGGATTTTTGAGTTTTTTATTTAAATTTACAAAAGTACTTCTAAAGAAAAACTAAAATATTTTTGGACTTCAATTTTTTATTTTTTTTATGACATTTATAAAAGAAAGACTTTTAAAGAACGAAAAGAATTTATTTATTTTTGATTCTTTTTTCTGATTTTTTTTTTTTTGCATTATTTGGGAAAAATACTTCAATACAAAAGAAACCCGTATTTTGGATTTTGATATTTGATTGATTTTTATTTTTATTTTCTTTTTTCCCGTATGAAAGACTTCAAAAAGAAGGAAACTATTTTTTGAGTTTAAAAAATCTCTTTTATTTTTTTTTTTTAATTTTCTAAGGAAATGCTTCTAGAAGGAATTAAAGGAAAGTATTTTTGATTTTTTAACAAATTGGGGCCGGAACCAATGAGGTTTGGCTACGTACATCCGGTGAGAATCAGACCCGCGTAGTTCAATCAGTTTTGACGGAACAAGGAAAACATGACTTTTTGAAAATTTTGGCTCAATTTGAAATGACCTTTCTTTTTCTCTCTTTTTTTTTCCAGAATTTCGGCAGAGTTTCGGAACTTCAAATACCTATATCTTACTCTTGTTGTTTTTTTTGATTTTTTTTATTTTCTTTCCTATTCTAGAAGCCGGTCAACATGCAAGCCGAAACAAACAGATGCATAAGTAGTACGTAAGATGCATCAAGATGGTCTTTTAATGCGGGTACACCTGTCCTAGACGGACCCAACCCCTGTGTTGGTTCCCCAAAGTCAAATGCACGTGATGCAAACAAGCATTCCTACTAGGGATCCGGCATGAGGCTATGTTATTCTATGTTTAAAATATGGGTGTATTATTCTAGACCCGGCTTACCCGAGCGGACAACTCGAGCCGGGGGGGGGGGGGGGGAGAGGGGGACATCGTACCGGGAATACAGAAGCTCACCGGCTTTGCCACTTATCCAAACCTCGTTCTAAAATTTAGGATATGACTGTAATAGAAAAGAAGTTACGCGAAGCGCACACTTCCCAGAAGAGTTAGAAGACTCAGAAAGAAGAGGGTTTCGTAACAGTTTTATATACTGTTCAAACAATATCAAAGCGGTAAAAAGCAGCATTTAGCATATTTGGCTCAAACACGTAGAAAAATCAGATAATAAATAAAAGCCAACTATAACAATTATTCTAAGCTCGAATTCTGAACCCTGAACCAGGTAAGATTTAATTTGCTTGAAAGATGGTAGTCACCAATTAATTTCTAATGTTTTGTATGCACCGGAGAAGAAAAGTAATAGTTTAAGTTTGGGACATCTTTTGAAGAAAAACTATGATATTCATTTGAATGATAAAAAGTTGTTCTTGAAAGATCAAAATGGGAGATTGTTAGCCGAACGTTCCTATGTCTAATAATATTATATTTGTTTTGGACCTTCAAATTGATGTTCCAAGGTGTTTGCTTTCATGTACAAAAGATTTATCTTGGCTTGGCATATGAGATTTGGTCATGTGAATTTCGATAGTGTAAGGTTTATGAAGAAAGAAAGCATAGTGGATGGATTGCCAACTATTGATCATCCGAGCCAACTTTGTGAAAGATGTATATTTTGAAAGCAAGCAAGAAAAAACTTTCCTAAAGAGTCTTTGACTAGAGCCCAATGGCCATTGAAGTTGATTCACATGGATGCGTGCGGACCAATCAAGCCATCTTCCACTTGGTAAAAATAATTATTTTTTACTTTTCATTGATAATTTTTCTAGGAAAACTTGGGTGTATTTTTTGAAGGTGAAATCGGAGGTGTTTGATACTTTGAAAAAATTCAAGAGCATGGTGGAGAAACAAAGTGGCAATCAATTGTCATTGCAGTCCCATAATGATGGCGAATTCTCTTCAAATGAATTCAAGATTTTTCTGAAAATAGTGGAATTCGTCATTTTTCTACTGTTCCAAGATCACAACAATAAAATGGAATCGTGGAAGGAAAGAATCAGACTATTCTCAACATGTCACAAAGTATGTTGAAGAGCAAAAACATGCCAAAGGAGTTTTGGACTGAAGAAGTTGCTTGTGCAGTGTATTTGTCAAATCGGTGTCACACTAATAGTATTCGTGACAAAAGACCTTAAGAGGTTTGGAGTGGTTTCAAGTCAAAAGTTGCTCATTTGCAAGTTTTTTGGAGCATTGCCTGTGCACATGTGTCGGGTGAGAAGAGGTCCAAGCTTGATGATAAAAGTGAGAAGTATATTTTCATTGGCTATGATCAAAGTTTTAAAGGTTATAAATTATACAACCTAAGAAATGGCAAGGTCACCATAGACAGAGATGTTGAGTTTGATGAAGATAATGCTTGGGAATGAAAAACTAAAGAGCAAGATTACTCTTTTATTCCTTTCTTTGATGAAAATGATGATGAAGAAGTTGCGGAGAAGCCTATCACACCACCTTCAATACCTCCAGCACAAGTTCAAGAAGAAGATGAGTCAAGTTCAAGTTCTTCAAGTGAAGTGCCTAAGATAACTAAAAGTTTTCGTGTGTTGTATAGAAATACGGAAGTGGTAAGAAAAGATTTGTATGATTTAACTCACTTTTGTTTGTTGGTGGATAGTGAGGCTTTAACATATGAAGATGGTGCCCAAAATGCCAGATGGAGAGATGCCATGGATGAAGAAATCAAGGCAATCAAGAAGAATGGTACTTGGGAATTAGCCACACTTCCAGAAGGGAAAAGCACTATTGGTGCCAAATGGGTGTACAAGTTGAAGAAAAATCGCTCTAAATCAATGGAAAATTCAATAAATGGATATGAAGTCGGCTTTCTTGAATGGTGTTTTCGAGGAAGAGGTTTACATTAATCAACCTTTGGGCAACAAGGTCGAAGGACATGAAAATAAGGTTATGGAGCTTGAGCACGTGAAGTCACAAGACCAAATTACGGATATTTTCAGCAAGCAATTGAAGACTGAGATTTTCCAAAAGCAAAGGAAGGCTCTTGGAGTGATGAAACAAGCTTAAGAGGGGATGTTGAAAGTGAAAATAATAAACTTATTTTTCATTTGTAAACATTTGTTTACATTAGTCTACATTAGTTCATGAACTAGAATATTAAGTTAGTACATGTATTAGAGTATGAACACATTGATGCACTTTTGAATATGTAACGTCTGGACATGATTAGTGTGTTTACATATACTGTACGCTAGATACATGAAGGCGTTTTCTTATATATAGTCATGTATTCCTAGCCATTTGAAGTAAGTCAAGTTGAATAGAAGTTATCCTTTCTTCTTCTTATTTGTGAGTTTTAGTGTTCTCTATAATGTCTTGCTTTCCCAAATTTTCTACATTTTCGTGAAGGGCCTCCCGCAAAAAAACAGAGTAAGTGAAAGAATTTTAGACTAGTCCCAAACTAAAAATTGCATAAAAATAAAAACCATGAATGTTTCTTCAGCTAGATCTCATTCATGCCATGCAATAGCTCTTGCCATCCCTCCATTTTGCTGGTTTAGATACTGGCCACATCATCTCGCTTGTTCAGGAGGAACACAACATGAGAGGGCTGGCATCCCCTCCTCAGCTTCATCGTTCTTGCCCCGAAATATTCGTTTAATCTCGCTTTCATCCAAATTTTATTCCACACATATTTGGCTCAAACAACATCAATTATGACTTAAACCATTACAAATATTCTCAATATATGAGGCGAAAATATACTGAAGACATAAAATTTTAGCCGAATATCATTATCTCACGCTTAAATCTTTGCTTTTCCTCGAGCAAAACACAATTATAGTAGACAACATAAAATAAAACTCCTAATGTTAAAAGCCTCAACTCATTTATTTTTCAATTAAGCACTCAAACAACTTGCTCATGTCACCCTAACCCAAAAATCGACTTCAGCTCGCAAAATACTCTCCGGCTAGTTTGCTCACTTTGATTGAAAAGCCTAATAACTTCATCTATCCATCATGAAACATGTGCCTCCACCACAAAGAGAGATAGTTCACGCACTCAAATAAAAATTCGAATATAATTTTGGGACTCAAATATCAGAAGAAATAGCGCACTCTCACAAAGAAGTTCACATGCAGACAAAAGGTGCCATATGCTTGCTTATTATGTAAATCTCCACTAATGTAGACATGCTTAGTAAAAATAAAACAAGACTTAATCGAGGTTGTATTGTCAGCTTTGAGACAAGTGGGATAATATAGGTAGTAGTGACTAGACCCCCCTTCTCCAAGCACTTACATAGCAATAAATTTCAAGATATTTTCTTTTGCTTCAAATTTCTCCTTTTTATAACTTAGCTCAATACCCAATCTTTCCTTTATTTATTTTCACTTTCATGCAAAAAGGATGCTCTTACTCTTCTTCTTTTTTCCAACATTTTTTCTTCTTCACACATTTTTTTCATTGTATTTCACCCATTCACTTTCCTCGTTGCAAAATATCTTTGACTTTCAAATAGTCTCCTTATACAGTTCAACCAATCCTCTGCTCTACTTTAGCTATTAGTTCATTGTGTATTTTTAAGTGCTAAAAAAAGTAGGTATTTAATACATCCAAGTTACACCCTAATTTAGAGTACAAAGCAGCCGTGAGAAATATAGTAACTCTTTCGAGTTAGAATCGTATCCACAAGGAGTTTATATAGTGTTGCGGTGTATATCTAATTTGTGAGACTTAAAATATTTTAGATTAACTTTTTAACAAAGTCTTGAGTAATTAACACTACAAGTTAAACTATCAAATTTTACTATGACAATTTATCAAACACTTAATATGCGAAATCGAACTAAGTTATAACAAATAGAGAAAGGCCTAGAGTTGTAAACTTAATGAGTGAGATCTAATATTCTTGCTTAACTGATTAAGGTTGTTATGACTCTCACCGGCCATGATGTATGGGGCTGAGTGTTGTCCTGTTAAGAACTCATATATATAGAAGATGAAAGTAGCAGAAATGAGGATGTTGAGGTGGATGTGTGGGCACACTAGGATAGATAAGATTAGGAATGATGTTATTCAGAAGAAGGTGCACGTGGCACCCATTGATGACAAAATGCGGGAAGCGAGGCTCAGATGGTTCGGGCATGTTCAGAGGAGAAGCCCAGATGTTTCGGTATGGAGGTGTGAGCGGTTGGTTGTGGAGGGCACGAAAAGAGATAGAGGGCGGCCTAAGAAGTATTAGGGAGAGGTGATCAGGCAGGACATGGCGAGGCTTCATATTTTCGAGCACATGACACTTGATAGGAAGATGTGGAGGTCGAGTATTAGGGTTGTAGGTTAGGAGGTAGTTGAGTCTTTCCTAACTTCGTACATTTGTGAGACTAGTCTGGTAGGGTTTTTGTCTAAGATAGCTAGTGGCAATGTTGTGTCTTACTATTTCGCTTTTCAGTGCAGGACCTATTTATAATCTATCGCTTTTTCTTTTCATCTTTCTTCTGGATTTTATGTCGTTCCTATTTTTGCTATGATTTCTGTGGTGATACGAATATTGTCTCCTTTTGTCATTTTATTTTCTTGAGCCGAGGGTCATTTTGGAAACAACCTCTATAGTCCTTCGGGGTAGGGTTAAGGCCTGCTGATAGAATATAACGGTCCACCAACTTCTATAGAGAACCAGGTTCTCTATCAGATTCAACAGTATAGAGACAGCAGAAATTAAATGGCAAGCAGAATTTTACATGGAAATTGCCAGCTCAGCGGGATTAAAAACCACGACCTACCCTTGCAGGATTTCAACTTCACTACTGAGCAACTTTTAGATTACAACATATGCAACCTAGGAATTAAACTCTTAATCCCTCACTAACTTGAAACACACATATTACAAGCCACTTTGCAATAACTCTATTACAAAGACTTTGAAACTTGATTAACTCTAGCCAAGACTTAAGCACACAGGTTTAAGGTTTACAAAGGTTTCCTACAGAATGCTTCTTAAACAAGCGAGATAGGAATTTCAGTATAATACTATTACAAAGTTACAACTCAACTAAGGACATATAATAACTCTATGTGGGAACTGGTTCGTAGTTATTTTGTTCTTTGTTCTTGAAGAACTTGACACTTGCTTGCTGAATAGTCATGTGAGTGAGCTCTTGTGAAATCTCTAAGTGTTCAAGTAATTTGTTTTACCTCCCTTGAATGCATATATACATGTGTGACATCACTTACAGTGATGCAAGCAAGATAGGTAAAAAGTTGTCCTTGGAAATGACTGCAGCACTGTTCCTGCACTGTAGCGTGTGCAGACAGCAACTTTCCAGCTAGAGAGTTGACTTCGTACAGTCTCCTCGGGAACTGGTAGGGACCTGTTCCCTCAGCTGTTCCTTCCACTATGAAGAGTTGCATCATATTCCACGTTGATTCCCAACCTAGAACCTTGTGATCTTAAGGTCATGTAAATCAGTAACAGGTTTCTTATCTGGTACTCTATAGTAAGTTTGTTAGATCATCAAAACAGAAAGTAAAGTACTTATAACCAAAGTACTTATAACCTATCACCTACGTACACACTACCCTCCCTAGAACCCACTAGTGAGATTTTACTTGGTTTTTATAGTTGTTGATTATGACCCCAGGTGAAATTATCACTATCTCTAGTGCAAATCTTTTAATAAGACTAATCAATCACTCACTAGTTTAATTTCCAGTTAGCCAAGTTATCCTTAACTTAATTTATCTTTCTCAAGTAAGAACAAAGTCTAAAAGGCATGTATTAATGCTTGCAACCATTAATTCTAATTTAAAGTATGAAAATGACTAAATAACAATTAACACAATCATAAACAAGCATATTATTAAAATCCCATAAGGTACACATACTAGGGTTGGATTACAATCAATATAAAAATCTAGCTACTCATAACTAAGAAAAGAAAATTACAAAACATTGAAGAACAATACAAGACTAAGCTACTATTTGAAATATTAATATAAACTCTATGTTAGAATGTGATTTTCTCTCCTCCAAGTTTCAAGATGAAAAGACGCCCTAAGAGAGCTTAAAATCTTATTTATATTGTTCTAGAATTTCCTGGCAAAAATGCCATTTGTGCTCTTTTGCATCCGCATAAGGGAAAATGTTATTCACACTTTTTTGAATTTGATTGGGGTTTGCGGTCGCTCGTCAGGTTTTGCGGCCACACTATAGGTCTTGCGGTCACACTCTAGAGAGACATAAAATTAACTATCTTCTCAATCTCTGATCCTTTGGCTTATTAGTATGGGCTATTTTACGGATCAAAGTGTAATACTTGATTTTGCGGACCACACTTCTGGGTGAGGTGTTGAGGCTTCAATTTCTTGATTTGGTGTCTCGAGATCATAAGTGCGGATGCACTTTAATTTTTGTGAATTGCACATCCTTCTATCTTTCTTATCTCCAACTGAATTGCCTACGTTTGTATCTGTTGAGTCATTCTTCCTTCAAGTCCCTAAATTAAAAACCACGACCTACCCTTGTAGGATTTCAACTTCACTACTGAGCAACATTTAGATTACAATTTATGCAACCTAGGAATTAAACTCTTAATCCCTCACTAACTTATAACACACATATTACAAATAACTTTGCAATAACTCTATTGCAAAGACTTTGAAACTTGAGTAACTCTAGCCAAGACTTAAGCACACATGTTTAAGGTTTACAAAGGTTTCCGATAGAATGCTTCTTAAACAAGCGAGATAGGAATTTTAGTAGAAGACTATTACAAAGTTATAACTCAACTGAGGACATATAATAACTCTATGTGGGTACTGGACCGTAGTTGTTTTGTTCTTTGTTTTTGAAGCACTTGACACATGCTTGGTGAATAATTATTTGAGTGAGCTCTGTAAAATTCTCTAAGTGTTCAAGTAGTTTGTTTTACTCCCTTGAATGCATATATACATATGTGACATCACTTACAATCATGCAAGCAAGGTAGGTAAAAAGTCTTCCCAGGAAAGTTGACTGCAGCACTGTTCCTGCACTGTAGTGTATGCAGGAAACAAATTTCTAGCTCGAGAGTTGACTTCGTACAGTCTCCTCGGGAACTGGTAGGGACCTGTTCCCTCAGCTGTTCCTTCCACTCTGAAGATTGAATTCAATATTCCAACATTGAATTCCAACCTGGAACCTTGTGATCTTTAAGGTCTTGTAAATGTGTTACAGGTTTCCTTATCTAGTACTCTATAGTAAGTTTGTTAGATCATCAAAACACAAAGTACTTATGACCAAAGTACTTGTAACCTATCACTTGCGTACATACTACCCTCCCAGACCCCACTAGTGGGATTTTACTTGGTTGTTATTGTTGTTGATTATGACCCCAGGTGAAATTATCACTATCTCTAGTGCAAATCTTTTAATTAGACTAATCAATCACTCAACTAGTTTAATTTCCTGTTAGCCAAGTTTTCCTAAACTTAGTTCATCTTTCTCAAGTAAGAACAAAGTCAAAAAGGCATGTATTAATGCTTGCAACCATTAATTCTAATTTAAAGTATGAAAATGACTAAATAACAATTAACACAATCATAAACAAGCATATTATTAAAAACCCATAAGGTACACATACTAGGGTTGGATTACAATCAATATAAAAGTCTAGCTACAAATAACTAAGAAAATAAATTACAAAACATTGAAGAACAATACAAGACTAAGCTACTATTTGAAATATTAATATAAACTCTATGTTGGAATGTGATTTTCTCTCCTCCAAGTTTCAAGATGAAAAGACACCCTAAGAGAGCTTAAAATCCTATATATACTGTTGTAGAATTTCCTCGCAAAAATGCCATTTGTGCTCATTTGAGTGGGTTGCGGTCGCTCGTCAGGTTTTGCGGACACACTTTAGGTCTTGCGGTCACACTCTAGAGAGTCATAAAATAAACTATCTTCTCAATCTCTGATCCTTTGGCTTATTAGTATGGGCTATTTTACGGATCAAAGTGTAATACTTGATTTTGCGGACCACACTTCTGGGTGAGGTGTTGAGGCTTCAATTTCTTGATTTGGTGTCTCGAGATCATAAGTGCGGATGCACTTTAATTTTTGCGAATTGCACATCCTTCTATCTTTCTTATCTCCAACTGAATTGCCTAGGTTTGTATCTGTTGAGTCATTCTTCCTTCAAGTCCCTAAATTAAAAACCACGACCTACCATTGTAGGATTTCAACTTCACTACTGAGCAACATTTAGATTACAATTTATGCAACCTTGGAATTAAACTCTTAATCCCTCACTAACTTGTAACACACATATTACAAGTAACTTTGCAATAACTCTATTACAAAGACTTTGAAACTTGATTAACTCTAGCCAAGACTTAAGCACACATGTTTAAGGTTTACAAAGGTTTCCGACAGAATGCTTCTTAAACAAGCGAGATAGGAATTTTAGTAGAAGACTATTACAAAGTTATAACTCAACTGAGGACATATAATAACTCTATGTGGGTACTGGACCGTAGTTGTTTTGTTCTTTGTTTTTGAAGCACTTGACACTTGCTTGGTGAATAGTTATTTGAGTGAGCTCTTGTAAAATCTCTAAGTGTTCAAGTAGTTTGTTTTACCTCCCTTGAATGCATATATACATATGTGACATCACTTACAATCATGCAAGCAAGGTAGGTAAAAAGTCTTCCCAGGAAAGTTGACTGCAGCACTGTTCCTGCACTGTAGTGTATGCAGGAAACAAATTTCTAGCTAGAGAGTTGACTTCGTACAGTCTCCTCGGGAACTGGTAGGGACCTGTTCCCTCAGCTGTTCCTTCCACTCTGAAGATTTGAATCATATTCCACATTGAATTCCAACCTGGAACCTTGTGATCTTAAGGTCTTGTAAATGTGTAAAAGGTTCCTTATTTAGTACTCTATAGTAAGTTTGTTAGATCATCAAAACACAAAGTACTTATGACCAAAGTACTTGTAACCTATCACCTGCGTACATACTACCCTCCCAGACCCACTAGTGGGATTTTACTTGGTTGTTATTGTTGTTGATTATGACCCCAGGTGAAATTATCACTATCTCTAGTGCAAATCTTTTAATTAGACTAATCAATCACTCAACTAGTTTAATTTCCTGTTAGCCAAGTTTTCCTAAACTTAGTTCATCTTTCTCAAGTAAGAACAAAGTCAAAAAGGCATGTATTAATGCTTGCAACCATTAATTCTAATTTAAAGTATGAAAATGACTAAATAACAATTAACACAATCATAAACAAGCATATTATTAAAAACCCATAAGGTACACATACTAGGGTTGGATTACAATCAATATAAAAGTCTAGCTACAAATAACTAAGAAAAAAAATTACAAAACATTGAAGAACAATACAAGACTAAGCTACTATTTGAAATATTAATATAAACTCTATGTTGGAATGTGATTTTCTCTCCTCCAAGTTCTAAGATGAAAAGACGCCCTAAGAGAGCTTAAAATCCTATTTATACTGTTGTAGAATTTCCTCGCAAAAATGCCATTTGTGCTTATTTGAGTGGGTTGCGGTCGCTCGTTAGGTTTTGCGGACACACTTTAGGTCTTGCAGTCACACTCTAGAGAGACATAAAATAAACTATCTTCTCAATCTCTGATCATTTGGCTTATTAGTATGGGCTATTTTACGGATCAAAGTGTAATACTTGATTTTGCGGACCACACTTCTGGGTGAGGTGTTGAGGCTTCAATTTCTTGATTTGGTGTCTCGAGATCATAAGTGCGGATGCACTTTTATTTTTGCGAATTGCACATCCTTCTGTCTTTCTCATCTCCAACTTAATTGCCTAGGTTTGTATCTTTTGATTTATTCTTCCTTCAAGCCCCTAAATTAAAAACCACGACCTATCCTTGTAGGATTTCAACTTCACTACGGAGCAATATTTAGATTACAATTTATGCAACCTAGGAATTAAAATCTTAATCCCTCACTAACTTGGAAAACACATATTACAAGCCACTTTGCAATAACTCTATTACAATGACTTTGAAACTTGATTAACTCTAGCCAAGACTTAAGCACACAGGTTTAAGGTTTACAAAGGTTTCCGACAGAATGCTTCTTAAACAAGCGAGATAGGAATTTCAGTATAAGACTATTACAAAGTTACAACTCAACTAAGGACATATAATAACTCTATGTGGGAACTGGACCGTAGTTGTTTTGTTCTTTGTTTTTGAAGCACTTGACACTTGCTTGGTGAATAGTTATTTGAGTGAGCTCTATTAAAATCTCTAAGTGTTCAAGTAGTTTTTTTTACCTCCCTTTAGTGCATATATACATATGTGACATCACTTACAATCATGCAAGCAAGGTACGTAAAAAGTCTTCCCTGGAAAGTGTAACGACCTGACCGGTCGTTTTTAGAATTCACGCCTCGATTACCTATTAACTGCTTCCCCTAAGTTTATTCTGCTATCTTGGTTTGCCGGGACATTCAGTGTGGGGTTTCGGAGAGTTTTGGGACACTTAGTCCCTAAATGAGAGCTTAAGTGTTGGAAAGTGGCCCGTAGTCAGAACAGTGTGAAGACGGCCTCAGAATGGAAATCTGACGTTTCCGTTAGCTCCGTTAGGTGATTTCGGGGTTGGGTGCATGTTCGGAATGTATTTTGGAAGTCCGTAGCTTATTTAGGCTTGGAATGCCGAAGTTTGAATTTTTGAAGCTTCCTGTCCGATAGTGAGTTTTTGATCCGAGGGACGGAATGGAATTCCGGAAGTTGCAGTAGCTCTGTCATGTCATTTCGGGCGTGTGTGCAAAATTTTAGGTCATTCGGACGTGTTTTGGTTAGGTTTTTGATCGAAAATGTATTTTGATGGAATTTGAAGTCCTTAGGCTCAAATCATTGATTAATTCGAGTTTCCGACGTTGTTTGAGGTGTTTTAAGGATTGGTACAAGTTTGAATGAGGTATTAGGTGCTATTAGTACTTTTGGTTGGGGTCCCGGGGGCCTCGGGATGATTTCGGGTGGTTAATGGAGGAATTTGAAGTTAGTGCAGCAGCTGAATGTCCCTCTTCTGGTATTTTCGCATCTGCGGCTTGGGAATCGCAGATGCGGCGCCGCAGAAGCGGCTTGTCCCCTTTTCCCTCAGAAGCCGCAAAAGCGGTGCCATTTCCGCAAAAGCGAAGCCGCAGAAGCGGCTTAGGCATCGCAGAAGCGGAGCCGCAGAAGCGGCCCAGCTATCGCAGATGCGGCCTTGTCCCCTTTAATGAAAGCCACAGAAGCGGTCCCTTGTCCGCAGAAGCAGAAATCCCTGGGCAGAAATAGAAATGTCGAGGGTTTGAGTTCATAAGTTCCAAAATCAATTGAGAGCTCGGGAGAGGGCGATTTTGAGTTGGTTTTGAAGAGAAGATTTATTGGGTAACGTTTCTTAATCCCTTCTAGTTATATTTCATTATTTTGTAGTTAAATCCATCATTAAAATTCGAATTTTGGACTAAAATTGGAGGAATTTTGTTAGAACTTCTTACGCCAAACTTTGGGATTTTGAGTGAGCATTTGACCTCCGATTTGGGAGATTTTTATATGGTTAGACTCGTGAGAATACGAGGGTTCTGAAAATTTAAAAATTAATCGATTCCGAGGCGTTGGCCTGAAGGGCATTTTGGTCATTTCACCTAATTTCACGCCGTAGCTTTGAATTAAATAGTAGAATCAGTTGCTTGAGATGTTATTTACAATGTGTGATTTAATTGAATAGATTTGGGCCATTTGGAGTCGAGTACTCGTGGCAAGAACGTGGTTGCTAGTTGATTTTAGCCGGTTCGAGGTAAGTATCTTGCCTAACCTTGTGTGGGGGACTTCCCCTTAGGATTTGAGTCTTCTTTATTGATTGTATTCCTTGTACGCGAGGTGATGAGTGCGTGCTAGGATTTATTTGTGGAAAATTGTCCCTTTTAGGCTCTTAGATCCTTGTAGTCACCGAATATAAAGTTGTTCTTGATACGATTGAGTTCCCTGTTATTAGCTTCACCTTTACATGTCTTACTTGGAATTTATTTGCCCCTTTTTGGCTTATTCTTGCTGCCTAATTGACTTTTACTTGTTTCACTGTAGACATTACCCTTCTATAGTCACATTATCATTCCTAACTGCTTGTCCTTATTTGGAAAGCATTATTTCTATCTCTCGTGTAATTAATTGGTCTTAATTGGAAAGAAGTTAGATATCCTATATTCAGTTGATACTTCCTTAATTGTAATTATTTGATTCATGTTAACTTCCTTGTTGTTGAACTTAGTATTATGGAATCGTTGTTTCACATTATTTCTCCCTTGTTGAGTTGTTCTTATTGCGCTTAGTATTTCTCTGTTACGGTTATTCCTTGTGAGTTAGTTGTACTGTCTTTTGGTGAACGGAAATACCCGAGTTGATTCTCTTGCTTTGTTCCTGTATATATTGTCGTTTGTTATGTTGTACTTGAGATTGTGATGCACGAGGTTTCTGCCGTACGGTTGTTGATACTGTGATGCACAAGGTTTCTGCCGTGCGATTGCGAATATTGTGATGCACGAGGTTTCTGCCGTGCGGTTGTTGATACTGTGATGCACAAGGTTTCTGCCGTGCGATTGCGAATATTGTGATGCACGAGGTTTCTGCCGTGCGGTTGATTTTGAAGGGTTGCACGAGGTCTTTGCCGTGCTGTTGTTGTTATTGATATTTTGCACATGCGGCGTAATAAGGCGGGGTATGTTATATGCTTATATGTGGGTTGCGCATGTGGCGGAATAAGGAGGGAACATTGTGATGCACGTGTGGCGAAATAAGGCGGTACCTATTATCTTATTATTTGCACACGTGGCGAAATAAGGTGGGCTATGTCAGGGGATGATTGTAGAGAATTGTGACTGCCTGTGGAGGCATTCCTATTTGTTTAATAATGTGATTGTGGGTTGCTTACCGGTATGAGCTTTATCGCTTGGAGGTTGTGAGGAAACATCGTACGTGCGGTCCGTTCTCCTTTTCATGTTTACTAGCTGGTAGAATTTTGTTAGAAACATTTGCACAAGCATACACGTAGCTGAATACCCCTATTAGAGCTGAATTCCTCCTGATTTTGCTAAGGGTGGAGGTACGCCCTCGTTTATCCATTATATTTGTGAGAGTGGCCCTAGTTAGCCAGTTAGTTGTCGGTATGACCATGAGATTGATGAGGCACAGGATGCCAATTGTTAGATTGCAGATGCCAGGTCTTCGCGAGTTGTGGTTCGTCCGAGACTTGGTGAAATTGTGGAAAGAGTTGGATAAGACCTTTGTGAACATCATTGTAGGATATGAGTTATTGACTTGTTTTCCCATTGCTGTGTTGTGACCTTAGGATTTGGATTGTGATTCTGCCGTCATTTCCTATCCTCATTTATTATATTCTCGTTGTTACTTGTTGTATTTTTCCCTTATTGTGAATTGTAGCATTCTTGGTCATTCATGCAGTCTTTACATACTTATATGTCATTTCCATTATTCCTATGATTATACTGTTTATTGACAGGTAGGTGCCTTGACCGTTCCTCGTCACTACTCCACCAAGATTAGTCTTGATACTTACTGGGCACCGCCGTGGTGTGCTCATGCTACTCTTCTGCACATTTTTGTTGTGCAGATACAGGTACTCCCACTCAATTCTGTCAGCCTTGGAAGGAGGCGTATCGGTAGAGACTTCGAGGTATATCTGCTATGTCCGCAGACCGAGGAGTCCCTTTCCAGTTCTCTGTAATAAGTATAGCTCTTTCAGTATTTCTCCTTTGTATAGATATTCTTGAGTCAGAGCCTCTTATGTATCCCTTAGCTTGTGATTTGTGAGTTTTCGGGTTTTGGGAATTGTTTTAGACTTGTGATATTGAGTTGTACTTGCCATGCGACATTCACTATAGTTTCCTTTAGATATTTGATTTGATTTTCTCTATTTTTCCGCAATTATTATATTTTCGCAAATGTTAGGCTTACCTGGTCATGGGGACCAGGCGCCGTCATGACATGTTCACGGTTGGTGAACTAGGGTCGTGACAGAAAGTTGAATGCAGCACTGTTCCTGCACTGTAGCGTGTGCAGGCAACAACTTTCTAGCTAGAGAGTTGACTTCGTACAGTCTCCTCGAGAAATGGCAAGGACCTTTTCCTTCAGCTGTTCCTTCTAATCTGAAGAGTTGAATCATATTCCACGTTGAATTCCAACCTGGAACCTTGTGATCTTAAGGTTTTGTAAATGTGTAACAGGTTCCTTATCTGGTACTCTATAGTAAGTTTGTTAGATCATCAAAACACAAAGTAAAGTACTTATGACCAAAGTACTTGTAACCTATCAATTTCCCCCTTTTTGATGATGACATACTCATAATTGAAAATCCTAGAAAGAGTCATAAAGAACCAGATTGTGAGCTAGAAAGACCTTAAGTTCCCCCTCTAGCTCTGCATTCCCCCTTAATCAGTACCTGAACTTTTGTGAGTTCCACCTGAGTCTGTATTTCTCCCCCTTTAGATTACTATTCATTTATGCTCTTTATGATTTAATTAAATCTTCCCCCTTTTGGCATCAGAAAAAGCGTAGAACAAGTAAGAAGCGGAAAGAAGTCTAGTGTATTTAACTCACGCCACTTATGTTCTCACAACATGATAGAAAATAGAAACAAAAGAGCAGTAGCATAGATAGCAAAAGGAAATCACTTTCATTAACCAGATTTGGACTTTTACAGGCGGGAGTAGAATCATTATTTTTATCCACAATCTAAAACAAACAAAAATAAACAATTGCTAGAAACAACAAAAACATCACCAAAAATAACTTAAGAAGATAGACTCTAAAACTGGACATTGAGGGGACATTCTTTAAGGGACCCTGGAGGAAGGGGGCTTGGAAGAGGAAGCAAGGGTTTGGAGGACAAGATCCATGCGAGCATTCGCGGACATTTGCACATTGAGCAGTCATTCTTTCAGGTCCTCCACCTGTTTCTCGTGTTCAACATTCTCCTTTGTTAGGCGTGCAACCTCTGAGCTGTAAGAACTACTAGAACCGTGTGCCTCGTGCAATTGACTAAGCTGACTCTCAAGAATCGCGTTCCTAGCCTTCAACTTTCGGATCTCCTCTGTGGCACTATTCTGAGCATTTACTAGTTGAGAGATTGTGAAAGTGCTTCCAACCCCTCCGACTTTGTCAATACACTAACACTTCTCAAGAGTAGTTTTTGAAAATGATTGCTTTTTGGTGCCCACTTTGGCCTGTCTTAGAGGTACTTTGAAAAACTCAAAGAACTTTGTGAGAAGGAACCCATAAGGCAGTCCAGGATTCCCATCTTAAGGTTTTCTACCTTCTGCATATCCTCAATCATTATGGCAGGCAAATTGATGGAGGTAAAATTATCCAAGGCTTCCATAAGGAATAGGTCAGCTTTGGATGCAACAGATCTTCTTTCAGCGCGGGAAGCAACACGTTGTTAACTATCTCAAAGAGAATTTGATATACTGGAAGGAGTGCCTTCTTATGCACCTGTTCCCCATGCTGTACTGACTTTTCCTATACAATGGCACATTTGAAGTTTGGTGTGCAAGCACCCTGAACAGATGACAGTCCTTCGTTAGGAACACCCAGAATAGACCCCAATAAGGCAGAATCCATCACTATGTCCACCTCATTTACCAACACATAGATTTGATCACCATCTACTTTGAAGAGGCTAGTGTAGAAACTCTGTACCTCCTTCTCATACACTATATGAGCCTCACTTGTAAACAGATTGGTCCACTGTTGAGAATCACAAATGTCCACTAATTGTCTCATCCCAACAAACTCTAGAATGTCAGAGGCAAATGTGCGGCCCTACAGTACTTTCTGATTCCCCAACTTCCTTTTCTCATACCTCAAAGACTCACTTACTTTTGATTTCTCGATGGAACCAGGTTCTTCATCATAATCATCCATTTTTCTTTTCACTGACTTCCCAACAGAGTTTTCCTTCTCCACTGGCTTGTTCTGTATATGTTCACCAGATTTGTTCTATATTGATAGAACCAGGTTCTTCTTCATTATTATTTCTTTTCTCTTTTCACTGACTTGCCAACAGACTTTTCCTTCTCCACTGACTTGTTCTGTATATGTTCACTAGATTTTACCACTTCTTCCTCATCAGACTTTTCACCATGCTCCTTCACTGTCTTGCCACCAAAAATTTTTACCAACTTTCCACTGGACCTAGAAACAGCACTCTTGGAAGAACTCTCAGCACCCTTAGAGGTATGCCTTTCAGATTGAGAGAGAGAGAGAGTCATTCTTCTTTGAAGACTTGCGGGTCATGGAACTAGGTTCCTCATCCTCACATCAACTACAGGGACATCCTTTGCTTGTAAAACTTTTCCATCTTTGAACAACCTTCTCCTTCTCCGACTCCTTTTAATCTTCTTGAGAGTAGACTCTAGAACCTTCTTTTGCTGCAACCATGTAGTAGGTCGCTTAAGAGGTGGCTCTGAAGTTACCACTGGCTTAGTCCTAGCCCTAATAAAACTAGCATAAACCAAATCATCTACGTCTTCTTCACTGTCTGGATTTGTCTTTGGCACCACCATGTTCAAAGGCTCATCATAGAAGTGGGGAGAGGGAGCAGGATTAATACTGGCCTGGGGAGATGACTCCTGACCTGGATTCTCCACTGAGGGATCAGGTTCATCATTTGAGACCCTAGTAGCATCATCTTGTGCAAGTTGTTTGAATGGCACAATTGCTCCCTTTTCTTCTAATGGCTGAGGCTCTTCCCTCTGAGGCTCAGACCCTCCTGTATATTCCTCTACAATGACACCTTCTGACGCAACGCAAAACGTAATCTCTATTCCCTTCGTTTCTTGTGGTTCCGTGGCGATTTCAACACACGAAGGAATGATACCTACAGAATCACAACTTGTCATGGTGGTCTCCGTCTCTTCATGACTAATCACTAGATTTTCACCCAAATGCCCAACCATGGATAGAGCTGAAGGTTCCTAAACGAGGTTCCCTTATTTACCATGTTCAACCTGTTGACTCTATTTGACTGGAGGAGGACAAACATTCTCAGAACTGCTCAGATAAGGAGTAGACTCGGAGTGGGTAGAAGAGGGAGTGGAGTGTGGAGGAGACTCTGTTTTAGGGTTTGGACTAGTGATTGTGTTAGGAGAGGAGTTCGCCGCTGAAATACTGACTGGTGAGGACTCAATCAAAGTGTTGTCAGGCACACTGAAGGCTGTTTGATTCTTAGACATGGTGAGATTATTCTCGAAGGATTGTGGATTTGATAAGAGAGAAGACAAGATGGAAATTTTGAATTTGGAAGAGAAAGGGTTGTGATGTTGATTTAATTATGATGAGGGACTAATTCTGAAACGGCGGCAACCTTTTGCTTGGGAGATGTAACGCTCAGAAAAGGAGTGACATTTGGGCTGTGACGTATTGGCTGAAGAGATACGACTTTAAAGAGACTGTCACGCTGATGATGATGTGTCATTGTTCTTTTGTCCCTTTTAAATTGTGTATGAAAGAATGAAGAAGCTACTAATCTGTATCATGAAAACAAGGTTCCCTAATAGGTCTGGCAAGTGAGTTTAACCCCTTATTCAGCATGCGCTGCAGCATCTGCTTCTGTAGTCATCATGCGTGTCTACCTGTAACGATATGGAGGTAAGTTAGACTTAGCCAGAAAACACTTTATCTAGCTTATACCTGACTATGACTTTCATAACCAATCATGAGGAACCAGGTTCTCAGTTAGGTTTTATCATCCCTAGTGCAAGGCAATTTTTTATTCTCATAATGCTTTCTTCCCAGGGCTTTTGGCGAAGATGTTTGCAACTGATCTTCACTAATCAATGTATTTATCCCTCTTGAGTTGGACTCATGTTTTTCCAATTTGCTGCTTGGTCCACAACATTTGAGCACAACAGGAGGCTGATGATACCTATTCTGCTTTAGCTGTTGAGAGTGCCATTGAATTTTGCTTCCTTGAGCCTCAAGAGACAAGATAGGAATCCAGAGAATGTCCCATTTCAGGCGAGCTTTTCCTATCCACTACTTGAAGGATAGTAGAGAACCAGGCCCTGTGTTCTTCTAAGATATTTCAAAATTCTTACACTAGCCTTCATATGAGAATCCTTTGGATTTGATTGAAACCGTACACAGAACCCAACTCTAATCACAATGTTTGGTCTACTTGCAGTGAGATACAGGAGAGATTCAGTGAAGTCTCTATGCATGGGTTGATTTAGAGAAGAACCAGGTTCATCCATGTTTAGGCGTGTAGCTGTGGCAATGGGGGCTGATGACCTGTGATGCTTCTATGCCAAAACCTTTTTCAATAACTTATTTTTCAGCTTCTGTTGTTGTAGACGCGGGACCAGGTTCCTTTCTGTAATCAATGAGCGTACTCTACCTTGATCAGTATTTCTGTTCTCTCTTGAGACGAGTATATCGAGAAGATTTCTCCATCTCTTTTATCATCAGATTTTCAAAGCTGACCCTTCCCATTGTTTAGAGCATAAGAATTGTACCCAGATATCATTAATTGAGTCAGCAACTTTGGTCAAGATGTTTGCAATCCCTTTATCAAATAATATTTACCGTGCCCAATCGTCAAGAGTCCTTTTCTTCTTTTCAACAACTCCATTTGTTGTGGTGTTCTTGGAGCTGAGTGGTTGAGTAACTCTTCTAGAATACATCGTTCATTCACTATGGTATTATCCAAACCTGTTCCATGATCTGATCTGATGCACGCCACATTTGTTTCTGTCTATACCTGGATCTTCTTGACAAAAGCCACATTTACTTGAAAGATCTCATCGGTGGTACTTAACTTGGTCAGATCACGAACTAGGTCCTTCAGGGCTATTTTATTTAGTAATGAAACACCTGCATATCCCGGCCTTCTGTCCCATAGTTCAGCATTATTTTCAAGAGCTCTCAACCAACTTATATCACCGCTATACAGAGGCTCAAACCCAGCAACATGTGTATTCTTGTATCTTTTGGCTACAGCATCACCTACACTAGTCACAGGATTTGAGATTGCGCACATCCTGGACAAGAATTTCACTTTATTCCCCTTGACACATGTCTTCCCGCTCCTAAAGTGTACGCCTTTTGCTATTTCCAAAAGGGTACACTCTCTCCTTGCAGGGCTTTTAGTGAAGGAAGATTGATCGTATTTCCAATACTGTCCTTTGAGCAGCCGTTGTTCATATGTCATTGTTGGCTGCTCACCTTCACTGCTCCCCGCACAAGGAAACCAAGGGTTAGATTTAGGAACCCAAATGAGTTTGAGTCCCTTTTTAAGAGAAAAGGGATGAATGAGTGCTTTCTTAGTCCAAGCAGGCAAAATGCGTTTCCTGTTTGACGAACCAGGTCCTTTAGCAGTAGTTACTCTCTAAGTAAAAATAATTTTTTTAATGAGACTAAACCGGCCATGTAGTTTTCCTTGAGGTGCCCATTGTTACCATAGTGGGTACATAGCCAGTTATCGGTAACAGTAATGTACTTGCTATGAGGGTTGTAAGGAATATTTTCCCTTTAAAAACTAATCCCCTGCTTGTTTCCCCCGCTGTTTATGTACATGGTAGTGATAGCATAAAAGGACCAGGTCCACTTAAGCGATTTTTCAAGGTCACACTTTACCTTCTCTTGTTCTTCCTGAAGCTGTTTGTTTTTTTCAAGCTCAGAACACAGACTAGTCTTCACCAAATTCAACTCATTTTCAAGCTTAATGTGTGCCTCACTTGCAACTTCCTTTCCCTTTTCAGTGTTTCCAGGTCTATTTACCATTTTAAATTCCTCAATTGTTTCTTTCAAGTCTACTACCACCACTACTAGGTCATCTCTTTCATGCTCAATGATAGCAACTCTCTCAGTCAAGGTTTCCTTTTCTTTACTTGCACACTTAATGGCTTCTTTTAGTCCACCACAACAACCATTAGATCATCTCTTTCATGTTCTATACTAGCAATTTTCTGTTCTAAGGCATTCTTTTCCTTTTTCAGGTTCTCTATTGTTTCTTTCAAATCGACTACAACGACTACTAGGTCATCTCTAGTTTATTTAGCTTCCCCTAGTTCCATAGTTAATGCGTCTTTATCATTGATGAGACTATGGTATGCATCAATTAGCACATTTGCTAACGACATGAGTTTTTTAGGAGAGTAAGATTTAAGATTTCTCTTAACATCCCGAATGTTTACCTCACCGCCGTCGTCATCTTCATCGTCATCAGATTGAGCCATTAGAGCAAAGATTGAATCATACTCAGTTGTTTCATTTTCCACTGCTATCATTGAACTACCACCATGGTCGTCTTCTTCTTCAAATTTGCTGGAGGAGTCTCCCCATATAGCAAGAGCTTGCTTTACAACATTGTCAGCATCATTCTTCCTCTTGAAGCATTTTATCAGGAACCTGGCTCATCTTGGCTGCTTTATCAAAGTTGCTATTATACTGATCTTGCTTTAGGAGGGGAAAATCTTTGATGAAGAGTCCTTTCTTGCCACATTTATGACAGAGGTCATAATTTCTTGTCTTGCTAGAACTTCCCCTTTTTGGAATGCCTCCATTCCTGTGAACCATCTTCTGGAATCTTTTTGTCAAGTAGGCCATGTCCCCGTCTTCACCACTTGAGTCATTGTTGTCCGTCTTGAGGACCAGGTTCTTCTCCCTCTTGGGCTCTCTTCTTTATTGTCCTTCTTCTTCTTCATTTTATAGGTTTTCAAGTTTCCAACAAGTTCATCCATGGTCAGTGTCTGCAAGTCCTTAGCCTCTGTTATGGCATTAACTTTGCTTTCCCAAGAACTGGGCAGTACACTGAGGATTTTTCTGACAAACTTGTTTCTTGGAATACTTTCACCAAGAGAGTGAAGCTCATTGATGATGGAGGTGAATCGAGTATGCATATCATGGACTGATTCATAATCTTTCATTCTGAATAGCTCATATTCAGTTGTGAGTATATCAATCTTGGATAGCTTCACCTGAGTTGTTCCCTCGTGAGCTGTGTAAAGAGCCTCCCAGGTCTCTTTTGCTGATGACAAACTGATATCCTGTTAAATTCATCAGGCCAACGCCACGCACAAGAATTTTCTTTGCACAAATATTCTTCTCTATAGTGTTTCTATCAGCATCATTGAATTCCTTCCTCGTCTTGGGAATGGCTACAGCTGGGTCGCCAAGATTCTTTGAAGGGACGAAGGATCCGTCACATATGACATACCATAACTCATAATCTTCAGCCATGATGAAGTCGTGCATCCTAGTTTTTCACCACCCATAGTACTGACCGTTAAACCTTGGAGGTTTGTAAGTAGACTGACCTTCTTCGATGTTTGGAGGAGCAGCCATGAGGATCCTTTCTAGGTGTCAACCTGATAGATAGAATCATCTCTGATACCAATTGATAGAATATAAGGGTCCACCAACTTCAATAGAGAACCAGGTTCTCTATCACATTCAACATTACACACACAAAGCAGATTAAATGGCAAGAAGAATTTTACGTGGAAAATTCCCAGCTCAACGGGATTAAAAACCATGACCTACCCTTATAGGATTTCAACTTCACTGTTGAGCAAATTTTAGATTACAACCTATGCAACCTTGGAATTAAACTCTTAATCCCTCACTAACCTGTAACATACATATAACAAGCCACTTTGCAATAACTTTATTAAAAAGACTTTGAAACTTGATTAACTCTAGCCAAGACTTAAGCACACAGGTTTAAGGTTTACAAAGGTTTCCTACGGAATGCTTCTTAAACAAGCGAGACAGGAATTTTAGTATAAGACTATTACAAAGTTAATATTCAACTAAGGACATATAATAACTCTTGCTTGCTGAATAGTCATGTAAGTGAGCTCTTGTGAAATCTCTAGGTGTTCAAGTTATTTGTTTTACCTCCCTTGAATGCATATATACATGTGTGACATCACTTACAATGATGCAAGGAAGGTAGGTGAAAAGTCGTCCTTGGAAAGTTGACTGCAGCATTGTTCCTGCACTGTAGCGTGTGCAGGAAACAACTTTCCAGCTAGAGATTTAACTTCGTACAGTCTCCTCGGGAACTGGTAGGGACCTATTCCCTCAGCTGTTCCTTCCACTCTGTAGAGTTGTATCATATTCCACGGTGAATCCCAACCTGGAACCTTTTGATCTTAAGGTTTTGTAAATGTGTAACAGGTTCCTTATCTGGTACTCTATATTAAGTTTGTTAGATCATCAAAATCAAAGTAAAGTACTTATGACCAAAGTACTTGTAACCTATCACATGCGTACAGACTACCCTCCCCAGACCCCACTAGTGAGATTTTACTGGGTTGTTATTGTTGTTGCCTATGACCCCAAGTGAAATTATCACTATCTCTAGTGCAAATGTTTTAATCAGACTAATCAATCACTCAACTAGTTTAATTTCTTATTAGCCAAGTTTTCCTAAACTTAGTTCATCTTTCTCAAGTAAGAATAAAGTAAAAAAGATATGTATTAATGCTTGCAACCACTAATTCTAATTTAGAGTATGAGAATGACTAAATAACAATTAACACAATCATAAATAAGCATATTATTAAAATCCCATAAGGTACACATACTAGGGTTAGATTACAACCTAGATAAAAATCTAGCTACTCATAACTAAAAAAAGAAAATTACAAAACAGTTAAGAACAATACAAGACTAAGCTACTATATAAAATATTAAAATAAACTCTATGTTGGAATGTGATTTGTTCTCCTCCAATTTTCAAGATGAAAAGACGCCCTAAGAGAGCTTAAAATCCTATTTATATTGTTCTAGAATTTCCTGGCAAAATGCCATTTGTGCTCTTTTGCATCCGCATAAGGGAAAGTGCAGTTCACACTTTTTTGAATTTGAGAGGGGTTTGCAGTCGCTCGTCAGGTTTTGCGGCCACACTTTAGGTTTTGCGGTCGCACTCTAGGGAGACATAAAATCAACTATCTTCTCAATCTCTGATCCTTTGGCTTATTAGTGTGGGCTATTTTACGGATCAAAGTGTACCGCATACTTGATTTTGCGGACCACACTTCTGGCTGAGGTGTTGAGGCTTCAATTTCTTGATTTGGTGTCTCCAGATTATTAGTGCGGATGCACTTTTATTTTTGTGAACTGCACTTCCTTCTGTCTTTCTTATATGCAATTGAATTGCCTAGGTTTATATCTTTTGAGTCATTCTTCCTTCAAGCCCCTGAATTCTTCACAGCAAACCTAAAATTCAATCATTTTTGTTAGAATTGAGCATTATATAATTATTTTCGAACTTAAGACTATGGAAAAAAGAAAATAATAAATGGTTAAAATCCTCACTTATTAATTCCCCCAAACTTATGTCTTTGTTTGTCCTTGAGCAACTAAGTTAACACCCTCTTTCCTCATCACTTTTATTAGTTTATTCAAGGAGTTAAACACAAATCACTCAGTTGGTACCAACTATTACCCGCAATACTCATGCGTTCTAAACAAGGCTTCTAATCTCAAAAAGATATATTTTGTCCGTATGATGCAATTTTAGTGTGACATTTCAGCCTCAAAGTTTAGCTTCATTTATTATGGTTCATTATTTATTCATGTGGTAGGCTCCAAACTCTTCTTATTCTATCTTCAATTTGCATTACTCACTTCAAAAATTTCACTCAATTTCTTATGCAACAAAGGTTTCACTCTCCTCTTACAAAGAACGATCATAAGTTAAGCTTCAAGTACTATAGGTTTGCCCCTCATGTACAACTCTATTAATGTATGCATTCTTGGTTTAAAATTAAATGGACTTTGCTCAGGTTGTAATAAAGAGCTTTTGGTTTAGGGTAGGATAGAACTATGGGTACAACTGGCTACAACTTTCCTAAGCACTTCACTCAATCCACCTTTGCATAAATTTTCTTTTCTTGTCAAGAACGCTTCTTCCATACTTTTCTTTTCTATTTTCAACAAGGCACAATTGAGAGAACTTCTTGGAATTTGTTATACTTATTTGAAGTTAGAGAGACTCATCATCACTTTTTTATTATCAATATTGCTCAAGTCTTCTTTGATATACTTTTGTTATTTTCTTGAAGCTAGAGAGACTTGGCATTACTTTTTGTGATTAATTTTTTTCGTCTTTCTTGTTTTCTCTTTTAGACCCTCTTTAGTGAGGAGTCTTCTAGCCTTTTGTTCTTTTCTTTATTATCAACAATCCCTGCTTGTTATTTTTCAAGGTGAGTTGTATTCTTCTTTCTTTTGGTGCCTTGGTGTCTCTGTAGCTTCCACATCACAGTTTTCCCATCTCTTTCCCCAAATGTAGGCTTTAAGGCCATGTAATAACTATGAGTGCTTGGAAATTTTAGGACATTAAGAGAGATTATGAACACAAAGGGGAAGGTTTGTAACCAGATAGCCAAAAGAACCAGGCTAGAGGCTCAAAAGGGTTGGCTAGAGAGGATGTTCAAAGGGTGTCAATTGAAGGCTCAAATAGTCCAAGGAAAGTATAATATCATATTCCAAACCCAACATACTCAAGAAATTATTTTGAATTATATTCGGGGCAAGTTCTAGACTACAACTCAAATAAATGAACCTATATCAGGATTATTCCTCACCACACATGCAAATAGACCGTAAAAGAAGATAGATTCTAAAACCCACAATGATCACAATCATTTCACAAGATTTGTATTGCTTACACAACCAATCAATGGCTCAAAAAGGTAATCCAAGAGCCTCAAGGTCACATTATTGGAATCACTTTCTCACAATAATCCAAACACTTGTCTCAAACCATAAGCATGTAGTTAAGTATGTGGGTATCAAATAAGGCATAAATGATCTTGTTCAATTAAGAGATCAATCAAGGAATTTAGTTATTACTAGTTACTACTAATAATACCAAAGCATGTAACGAACTAATTCTCTTAAAGAAAATTATCGTGCTATATATCATTGGGAAAAGTCACCAAATTCAAACAAAAAAACTACCCTCGGAAAGAACCGTGGCATTAAGAAAATTAAAGACTTATTAAACATACCAATAGAAAAACATAACTCCTAAAAGTACCAAAACGTAACTACTATTAACTACTAATAGTATCATACTACTAAGAAAAACAAATGTCAATATCAAATTATTACAACCCAAATCATAAGTCAAATCAATCCTCCAACCCCCAAATGAAAAGTAAGCATTGTCCCCAATATTTATAAACATAATAAAAGGATAAGAAGGATGAAGAAACTCCCTAAGCACCCTTAGTTGCTTGTGTGTCATCTTGAAGCTCAGTATGCTCAGTCTCAGCTAGCTGAATTATACCATCATCCATGAGGACCCCCTGTGTGGTAAACATGTCACGAACAATTACAACAGTGATGTAACCTAGGCAGGGCTCCTCAATGTGTATGGTCGAGGCATCTTGAAAAGTCAGAGATGGTGGTGGTTGTGCTTGCTTCACTTTTACTCTCAATGCGTCAATCAATTTCTTGGTTGCTTATGACTTCTTCAGTTTATTACCTGCTTCGCCAAATTTTTTATTACTGAGTGTTAGAGACTGTGCGTCCACCAGACAGTATAGAGAACCGGGTTCTCTATATGTTTCCTCTGAAAATACTGATGAACCAAACAGTATAGCGATCAGGTCCTATTTCAGTTTGGTACACTGCTAAGTTTGTGTGAAACCACCAAATAGTAGAGTACCTGATCCTTTTTCGGGTTCTACTGTGAATGCTAGTAAAGCTGAATGTAAAAAAGGCAGAGGATTTTTACGTAGAAAAATGCCGCACAAGGGGATCCAAAAACCACGACCTACACCTGTAGGCTTTTAACTTCACTAACTTGCAATCTCCCTATTACAAGCCATTTTACATTAACCCTATTGTAAAGACTTCAACTAACTTGTGATGCTCTCATCACAAGCCACTCTATAACTATCCTAGTTACAAAGAATTTGACTAACTTGTGGTATTTCTACCACAAGCCACTTTGTCACACTACGGTTATAAAGGCTTTGACTAACTTCTGATGTTTCCACCACAAGCCACTTTGTCACACTACGGTTACAAAGGCTTTTTCTTATGACTCAACCTAATCAACGCTTCTAAGAAATCCGGATAGGAGTTACAATGAAGAACACATAACAAAGACTCAACAACTCTAAGGACTTAAGATATCATCAATCTCGGATCAGGTCTTTGAGGTTGCAACAGCTTTGTTCTTGAGAAAGGTTCTTGAGCACTTGAGAGAATTTTCTTTTTCTGTATTTGCAAGTTTTGAACCTGAATCGTGTCCCTTGAATGAGGTTTATACTACACAAGACATTACCTTAGTGATGTCAATTCACAACGGTGATGTCCAATCTCAATGGAAAGAGACTGCTGCACTGTCTGCTGCTCTATCTGCTGCACTGCTGCAGGCAGTCACTTTCTGCAGTTGCTTTCCAGCTGTAGTTGACTTTGTACTTCTGTCAGAGAACCCTAAGAGACCAGGTCCCTATTGTGTTCCTCTTTGTATAATTGCGGACAATCACTCAGTTGTGTTCCAGCTGTATAGTTGACTCTTACTTCTGTCAGAGAACCCTAAGGGATCAGGTCCCTGTTGTGTTCCTTTTTGTACAGTTGAGGACAGTCGCTTTCTGCAGTTGCATTCCAGCTGTGTAGTTGACTTTGTTCTGCCATGAGGAACCCACAAGAGTATCGGGTCCTCGTCTGGGTTCCTACCTCCTGAAGCTGTAGCAAGTTCACACTTGGCTGGAATCCGTTAGATGCAGTGTAATCCAAGTGAGTCAGATTCCCTATCTGGTTCTTGACATTAAGTTTGTTAGATCATAAAAACACAAGGCAAAGATAATGAAAACCTATCAATTGATGGGCTTAAGGTCTTTTAAGCTATGTTTTGATGATCTAACAAACTTTCTGTATGGAACCAGATAAAAGACCAAGAACGATAGTAAAAAGTCAGGGGGACCATATGGGGAAACATGTGTAAATAAGAGCAAAAAGTCAGGGGAACAGGTGGTTTCCTGTTATTCAATCTGGTTCTCTGAACTCTAACTCCTCGTTTTCAATGCTAAGTTTGTCGTCATCAAAAAAGGGGGAAATTGATAGGTTTTCAATATCTTTGCCTTGTGTTTTGATGATCTAACAAACTTAATTTCAAGAACCAGATAGGGAACCTGACTCACTTGGATTACACTGCATCTATCGGATTCAAGCCAAATGTGAACTTACAACAGCTTCAGGAGGTAGGAACCCAGACAAGGACCTGATACTCTTGTGGGTTCCTCACGGCAGTACAAAGTCAACTACACAGCTGGAACACAACTGCAGAAAGCGACTGTCCGCAACTGTACAAAGAGGGACACAATAGAAACCTGATCCCTTAGGGTTCTCTGATAGAAGTAAGAGTCAACTATACAGCTGGAACACAACTGAGTGACTGTCCGCAACTATACAAAGAGGAACACAACAGGGACTTGGTCCCTTAGGGTTCTCTGAAAGAAGTACAAAGTCAACTACAACTGGAAAGTAACTGCAGAAAGTGACTGCCTGCAACAGTGCAGCAGACAGAGCAACAGACAGTGCAGCAGTCACTTTGCATTGAGATTGGACATCACCATTGCGAATTGACATCACTAAGGTAATGTGTTGTGTAGAATAAACCTCATGCAAGGGACAAGATTCAGGTTCAACACTTGCAAATACAGAAAATGAAAATTCTCTCAAGTGCTCAAGAACCTCTCAAGAACAAAGCTGTTGCAACCTCAAGGACCTGATCCGAGATTGATGATATCTTAAGTCCTTAGTGTTGTTGAGTCTTTGTTATGTGTTATTCATTGTAACTCCTTTCCGGCTTTCTTAGAAGCAATTAGGTTGAGTCATAAGAAAAAGCCTTTGTAACCGTTGTGTGACAAAGTGGCTTGTGGTGGAAACATCACAAGTTAGTCAAAACCTTTGTAACCGTAGTGTGACAAAGTGGCTTGTGGTAGAAATACCACAAGTTACTCAAATTCTTTGTAACTAGGATATTTATAGAGTGGCTTGTGAGGAGAGCATCACAAGTTAGTTGAAGCCTTTACAATAGGGTTATTGTAAAGTGGCTTGTAATAGGGAGATTGGAAGTTAGTGAAGTTAAAAGCCTACAGGTATAGGTCGTGGTTTTTTGATCCCCTTGTGTGGGATTTTCCACTAAAAATCCTCTGCCTTATTTACATTCAGCTTTACTAGCATTCACAGCAGAACCCGATAAAGGACCAGGTACTCTACTATTTGGTGGTTTCACACAAACTTAGCAGTGTACCAAACTGATATAGGACCAGATCGCTATGCAGTTTGGTTCATCAGTATTTTCAGAGGAAACATATAGAGAACCCGGTTCTCTATACAGTCTGGTGGACGCACAGTCTCTAAAAAGTGGTGTCAGGGCAGGTTCTTCCTATCAGGCTAACACCTAGGAAGGATCCTCATGGCTGCTCCACCAACTCTTGAAAGGAGAAAACAAAAGAAGGAATAGTAACGGGTACTTAAAGTTGATAACAATGACTCAAGTGAGGAAGACAGTGACATGGCTTATCTAACCAAAAGATTTCAGAAGATGGTCAGTAGAAATGGAGAAATGCTAAAAAGGGGCAGCTCCAGCAAACCAAAAAACTATGACCTCTGTCCTAAGTGTAGAAAGCCTGGGCACTTCATCAAAGACTGTCCTCTCTTGAAGCAAGAGTTCTCTATGAATAAGTCTGAAAAACAGCTAAGAGGAACGTAATTCCCTTCAAGGACTTCAAGAAAAAGAGACATGCTTGCGATGTGGTGAAACAAGATCTTGCATTTGGTGAGTCTGAAGATGAAGCTGATGCTGGTGATAGCTCTATAATGGCATGTGAAGGCGAGGAAAATGAATATGACTCAACCTTTGCGTTAATGGCACAACCGGATGATGATGAAGACGATGACAACAAAGAGGTAAATTTCAGGGATGTTCAGAGAAATCTGAAATCCTATTCTCCAAGAAAACTCATGTCTTTAGCTAATGTATTAATCAATGTTTTTCATAGTTTTGTGGAGGATAGAGATTCTTTGACCTTAGAGTTAGCAGAATCTGAACAAACTAGAGTCGACTTAGTGGCTGTAGTTACTGACCATAAGAAAACCATTGAAATTTTCAGAAAAGAAAAGAATGATCTTTTGGCAGAAATTATAGACCTAAGGGAAACAATAGTGAAACCTTGGACCAAGTTAAAACCTGAAAAATCTGGAAAAGGAAAGGAGATAGCCAGTGAGGAACACATTAGGCTTGAAAATGAGTTGAAAGCTGCTAGAACTAGGATATGTGGTGAACTCGAGAAAAACAAGCAGCTTCAAGCTGAATTGAAGAGAGTAAAAAGTGATCTTGAGAAATCTCTCAAGTGAACCTGGTCCTCAAATGCTGTCACTGCCATGTACTTCAACAATAGTGGAAACAGGCAGGGAATCGGGTTCCAAAAGGAGAAAACTCCTTATAACCCTCACAGCAAGTACGTCACACTTCCTGATAACTGGTTGTGTACTCACTATGGGAACAATGGACACTTTAAGGAAAATTGCCAGGCCAGGAATCAATTTGTTGAAAAAGGAAACAAGGTGTTTGCTGAAAAGGTGACTACAAAAGAGGGACCAGGTTCCTCTCACAGAAAACACACATTACCTGCATGGACTAGAAAAGCCCTTATCCATCCCTTTTATCATAACAAGGGACCCAAACTAGTTTGGGTTCCTAAATCTAATCCATAATTTAGATGTGCAGGGAACAGTGGGAGGAAGCGGACTGCAATGAACCATGAACAGTGTATGCTCAAAGCACATGACTGGAAGCACCATGGACTCTCTCTCACTGAAAACCCTGCAGGAAGAGAATGTATCCTTAGAAAAGGAAGGTTACATTCTCGGTGTTGAAAAACTTAGAAAGTCTCTTTGACACTCAATTGAACTTGCTCTATGTGGGTGGCCTAAAGTATAGTCTCCTGAGTGTCTTTCAAATCTGTGATAAAGGGATCAATGTAGAGTTCTTATCAAAAGTGTGCATATTTACCAATTTGGTAACTGGCGAAGTGATCTTAGTAGCCAAAAAACACAAGAACATCTACGTTGCTAACTTTTGAATCTCTAAAAGCTGGTGATATTAGATGCTTGAAGTCAGTTAATGATGACGCAGAACGTTGGCAGAGAAGGTTGGGGCATGCAAGCTTCTGACTTCTGAATAAATTGATTCAGAAGAACCTAGTTCGTGGTCTGCCAAAATTCAAGATTCACCTGGACACTGGTTCTTAGAACAAAGGATGAGACTTTTGAGGTATTTGTGGGCTTCGTCAAGAAGATCCAAGTGAAGATGGAATAGAAGGTAGCATGCATCAGATCTGACCACGGGACAGAATTTGACAACGCCAAAATTGATGAGTTTGTAACAAAAATGGGATCACTCACAACCTCTCAGCACCAAGGACTCCACAGCAAAATGGTGTTGTTGAAAGAAAGAAACAAGGTATGGCACCTGGTGCCTAGACCCTCAGGCAGAACCATCATAGGGACCAGGCGGTCATTCAGAAATGAGCTGGATGAACATGGAAATACTACAAGGGACAAAGCAAGGCTCGCTGTCCAAGGATACAATCAGGAGGAAGGGATCGATTATGATGAGACTTTTGCTTCAGTAGCTCGCATGGAAGCTATTAGGATCCACATTGCCTTTGCTTCATATATGGAATTCACCCTATTCCAAATGGATGTGAAGAGTGCCTTCTTGAATGGTTTTCTCAAGGAAGAAGTCTATATCAAGCTACCTCCAGGCTTTGAATGTCATGTACATCCTGAACATGTATTCAAATTTGATAAAGCACTGTAAGGATTGAAGCAGGCCCCTAGAGCATGGTATGAGAGACTATCCAGTTTCTCGTGGAAAATGGCTTCACAATAGGAAATATTGACAATACATTGTCTTTGAAGAAACGGGGAAGGAACCTCCTCATTGATCAGATTTATGTGGATGACATCATATTTGGAGCTACAGCTAACTCATTATGTGAAAAATCTGCTAAACTTATGGGAAGTGAGTTTGAAATGAGTATGATGGGGGAACTGAATCTCTTCCTGGGTCTTCAAGTGAAGCAGTCCATAAAGGGAACGTGTATCAGTTAGCAGAAATGCATCAAAGAACTCTTAAAAAAGTTTGACATGGAAGCATGGGAATCATTGGATCTCTACTATACCTTACTGCCAGCAGGCCAGACATTGTATTCGGTGTAAGATTATGTGCAAGGTTCCAATCAAATTCTAAGGAATCTCATCTGAAGGCTGCTAAGAGAATTCTGAGATATTTTAAGGGCACACAGAACCTGGTTCTGTACTATCCTTCAGAATATGTTGCATCTGCCTTGTGATGTGCTCATTCACTATGGATCACGCAACAATTGGAAGATTTTGGTGTATACATTGATTTTGTACCGCTTCTATGTGTCAACACCAGCGCTCTCAACGTGGCAAAGAACCTGGTTCAACACAAGAAAACCAAGCACATTGATGTCAGACACCATTTTCCCAGGAATTATGTGGAAAAGGGTCCTATTTGTATAAAACTTTGTTGCACAGAAGATCAAATTGCAGATATCTTCACTAAAGCTCTGAGCAGGGAACACTTTTGACAAACAAGATGGCGCTGGGATTACGTAAACCTACTTGAGAACCTGGTTATGCTGACATGACTATGATAGTCACACTAAGGTAAAATTGGCTAAAATGTTTTCTGACTAGGCCTAACTACAATCTATACCATCGCAGGTAAACACGCATGATGATCATAGAAGCTAAAGGTACAGTGTTGAACTTCGGAGGAGAGCTGCAAAAACCCTTTTACAAAAACAGGTCAGGAACCTGGTTCCTGCACCACAAGTTAGTAGTAATGTGTTTTTCGCATGCTTGTTCAAAGAAAAAGGATAACAAAATTAATTCAACTACCACATCTTCCGACTTTTCAGACCAGCAGTTATAAACCATTGTCTCCCTCTGCATCACTTTAATTTTTCCTTCAGAACTCTCTTCCACTTTTCTCACCATGGCCAACAAATAATCGTCTTCTTCTCTTACCATCAACATCACTCCCACATCTCCTCCTCCCTTAACAACATCATCGGAAACCCACTTCTTTACTATCCCTGATACTACTGTACCCATACTAGTTTCCTCCTCATCTCCAGTCACCTAATCTCCAGTCTCACTTCCATGTGTTGCAAACCCTACTTCTCCTCTGTTCCTAAATCTCAGGGGGAAGAAACTCCATACTTAGGGGATGAAAAAACTCTGGTGCTTTTTGAGTCTCCGGTTCATAACACCGTCATAGAAGAATCTGTTGAAGAACCTGATGCTCTTTTAGCTGAAACAAACCAGGTGATTGTAGAAGAAAGAGGATTTTGAGTCTCCCTTACAGAAGAGTAAGCAGAGTATTAAAAAAAAGGAAAACATTGATGAGATAGGGGAATCTGTGGCTGATAAACACATTCCAGTGGTTGAGGTTGATAAAGATGCTGTGGAGGAACCTAGTTCCCGGGTGGAAAGATCTATAAAAGGTTGTGGCTGAGAAAGGTTTGTTTGAGGGTGACATTGCGGATGTTGCAAGCAGGAATGGAAAGTTTATTGAAATATCTAAAAAAACAAAAGTGGGAAACTGTGGGAGGACCTGGTTCTATGAAGACCATTCTAAGTGACAGTGGCCTTGGGCAGGAGAGTTAACTCAGAAAATGTCTTGTGGGGTTGCACGCTTGCCCGACAATCTAGGAGATGGCAAGTATGAGACAAGTTCTGGACATAGGAAACTAGTGGAGAAACTGCTTGACTAACAGTTGTCTGCAACTACCCGCATGGACCTAGCTCTCAAAACCATTGCTGCCTCCTCTTCCCAGCCTCCCTCTTCTAGTGCCCCCTAGGATCCTCTCAGTGGCCAGTTATCTTTTGCTCTAATGATTTTGTGGCTGTTGTTTCTCTTTTTGTTTGTCTTTTTGTGATGGAATGTTGGATTTTACCGTGCTGCTCCTGTTGAAACAATCAAATTTCTTGTCAATAAAACAGCTCTTCTTTTGCTTGAACAATGCTTGTTTTCCCTTTTGCTTCTCTTGTCTATCATGATTGTGTGCACATATGTGGCATGAGTTAGCCTTGTTGGACTTCTTTATGCCTCTTTGTCTGACAGTGTCTTTTAGTTGATGCCAAAAGGGGGAAGAATAGAGTTAGGGGGAACATATGTCAAAAGGGGAAGAATAGAGTCAGGGAGAACATATGCAGTTACTGGTACCTTATCTAGTTAAGTCAAATAGTCATCAATGTTAAAAGTTTATCATCATCAAAAAGGGGGAAATTGATAGGCTTAAGGTTTTTTAAGCTATGTTTTGATGATCTAACAAACTTTCTATATGGAACCAGATAAAAGACCAAGAACGATAGTAAAAAGTCAGGGGGAACATATGGGGAAAAATGTGTAAGTAAGAGCATAAAGTCAGGGGGAATTTGTGGTCTCCTGTTATTCAATCTGGTTCTCTGAACTCTAACTCCTCGTTTTCAATGCTAAGTTTGTCGTCATCAAAAAGGGGGAAATTGATAGGTTTTCAATATCTTTGCCTTGTGTTTTGATGATCTAACAAACTTAATGTCAAGAACCAGGTAAGGAACCTGACTCACTTGGATTACACTGCATCTAACGGATTCCAGCCAAATGTGAACTTGCTACAGCTTCAGGAGGTAGGAACCCAGACAAGGACCTGATACTCTTGTGGGTTCCTCACGGCAGTACAAAGTCAACTACACTGCCGGAACGCAACTGCAGAAAGCGACTGTCCGCAACTGTACAAAGAGGAACACAACAGGGACCTGATCCCTTAGGGTTCTCTTACAGAAGTAAGAGTCAACTATACAGCTGGAACACAACTGAGTGACTGTCCGCAACTATACAAAAAGGAACACAATACGGACCTAGTCTCTTAGGGTTCTCTGATAGAAGTACAAAGTCAACTACAACTGAAAAGCAACTGCAGAAAGTGACTGCCTACAACAGTGCAGCAGATAGAGCAACAGATAGTGCAACAGTCACTTTCCATTGAGATTGGACATCACCATTGTGAATTGACATCACTAAGGTAATGTCATGTGTAGTATAAACCTCATGCAAGGGAAAAGATTCAGGTTCAACACTTGCAAATACAGAAAACGAAAACTCTCTCAATTGCTCAAGAACCTCTCTCAAGAACAAAGCTACTGCAACCTCAAGGACCTGATCCGAGATTGATGATATCTTATATCCTTAGAGTTGTTGAGTCTTTGTTATGTTTTCTTCATTGTAACTCCTACTCGGCTTTCTTAGAAGCATTGATTAGGTTGAGTCATAAGAAAAAGCCTCTGTAACCATAGTGTGACAAAGTGGCTTGTGGTGGAAATATCACAAGTTAGTCAAAGCCTTTGTAACCGTAGTGTGACAAAGTGTCTTGTGGTGGAAACCACAAGTTAGTCAAATTCTTTGTAACTAGGATAGTTATAGAGTGGCTTATGATGAGAGCATCACAAGTTAGTTGAACTATTTACAATAGGGTTATTGTAAAGTGTCTTGTAATAGGGAGATTGCAAGTTAGTGAAGTTAAAAGCCTACAGGTGTAGGTCGTGGTTTTTTGATCCCTTGTGTGGGATTCTTCCACGTAAAAATCCTCTACCTTATTTACATTCAGCTTTACTAGAATTCATAGCAGAACCCGATAAAGGACCAGGTACTCTACTATTTGGTGGTTTCACACAAACTTAGCAGTGTACCAAACTGATATAGAACCAGATCGCTATACAATTTGGTTCATCAGTATTTTTAGAGGAAACATATAGAGAACCTGGTTCTCTATACAGTCTGGTGGACGCACAGTCTCTAACACTGAACCATATCAAACCGGCGTATACCTAATCACTTTATGGTTATCAAATAATTGTTGAATCTACTCAGAAGTGATGGGAGTAGGCTGTTTAGTGGACGGCTCAAACACTATAGTCGTCAACTCCGTCAACTTTGTGCTAGCACTCTACATCCAGTTGTTTATACTTTCTAGTCTCTGAGTAACTTGCAAAGCAGATAATAGACTAGAAGGAATTAGAACTGATTTAACACCTGGTGCATGAGGAGGTGTAGAATCTCTTGTGCCAACAATAATGGCATAAGGTGATGGATCAACTGAAGAGGAAGGAATATCTGAAGTCCCAACATCTGCTACTACATGCTCTTCAGACCGGCCAGTAGTAGCAGGGAGCTTGCTGCTTTTTTTATTCTTTGGTTTATTGGGTCTTTCAGTGAGTATAAGTCAAATGGACCTATTAGTTTGATGTCGATGTTGTATTGCCTTGCTTTTACCTTTACATCCACTAGATACTCAGTGATAGTGCTTAGATACGGGTAAGAAGTGTTCTCTTGTTGGGCCACCAGTGATTTGTTAGCAGACAACAGTGCGCTTACACTAATTGGGTACCCAACCATTATAGAAGCCACTAGGACGACCCTTTCCAATGGCAAGTGATCCTCATCCAAGCACGTATCAAGTCTGGTACACACGAATATCTGCCACCCTTTTGCGTCGAAGCTCAAGGTGTTCCGAAAAATTCTTACTCCAGCAGCCACCCAAGGAGGAGAATTCCCCGGTGCTAAGATTTCAGCAACCCATGGTCGAACTACTTCCTTTTCAGAAAGTTTAGCCAACTACTCCGTTAGCTCCACACTTTCAAGCCCCAAGTAATCATTCAATATCTGCTATCAAACTTTACCTTGAGACTTCTCACCTTTGTGACTTTGGTCCCTTTCACTATATGCTCTTTGTTGGAGTAAAATCCACACACAAGTCGCTCTTGCACATAAATTAGTGGTTCAGTGAACTGCATCTAACCCTTCCTCTTAGTGAATTGCTCTAGGATCTGGATTGTATTTTGCCAACTCTTTATTAGGATTTTTCTCTCATGAGTGAGTGATCTCTCCTTCACCGTCGCTTGAATTCAAGAAATGCTTTATAGCTCAAGAATCTATCTTACCGAACCACGTTCTTCTTTGACCTCTCTTGGTTATCTCTCACAATTGTGTTTCCCTTTCCATCATCAAGCTTATCTTCTGATGTTGAGTCACTTTCTTGTGTGTCAGAATCATGACTAGGACTATGAGCAGTCTGGAACTTTCAGGCTCAGATTGGAATGCACATTGTCCTTGTGGCGAGATTGTCATTTATTATGCTCCTCGGGGTGAGCCCTGGAATTGCCCTCTAAGACCCTCACAGATGGGACATAAGTGTCAGACTCTATTGGACCTTGACCTCTCCCTGTATCAGTCATCTTCTTCTTACTTATTAGCTTCTGCAAAGTTGGTGGGAATGACCCTCTACCCCTTCCTCTACTTCTTCCTTGTCCTCCTCGGCTTTTAAAAGTTTCAACTTTACCTCTTGATTTACCATTTTTTGTTATACCACAAAGAAATATGCCAGGACAGTACTCACATCATATGATTCAACAGTATATGTTAAATTCAGAGGTCAGATAGTCGATGGGACAAATATAGTAGAAGATAGGAAGTCATTTTAAGACATCCAGGAGGCAACTGGATTTTGTGGTCCGCACTATTGAAGTACAACCACAATATTAAAAGTGCAGCCACAATTGGGCTTGTGCGGTTCGCACTTGAGCTCTGTTTCTTTAGGTCTTAGAGAAGAGGTTCTTTGATTATCCTTGTGGACCTCCCTTTGCGGCCTAAAAATTCAGCTGTCATTCGCATAATTCTATATCGGTCTGCACAATTCTATAGCGGTCTGCACTTCAGTGCAGACCTCCCTTTGCGGCTGAAAAATACAATTGTGGTCTACATATATCAAGTGTTCTGATGGCCCTTCAAGCTTCGAGACTGCAAAACCAAATTGCGGTCCGCACAATTGATACCAACACAATGCACAATTTAATATACCCAGTAATTTTTAACAAAATTCGATAAGTTTGGGTCTACAAATGAATGTTAACCTTCACAAGTGCAACATGTGTAAATTTTAACTTAAGCCCATTCTAACAATACAATTCTAGAACCTCAAACCCCCTTATGCATACAGTTAAGATCAAAAAATTGGGAAAGAAGAATAAATCGAAGAAAAAAAATTGAAAATTGAAAATGAAAAATAAAGAAGATTGATGTGGGTCATACCAGATAGTAAAGACTGGATTTGCATTGTTGAGTTTAGTAGTGTTTTTGGTTGATTACCAAAGAGGCAAGGACGTTAAGGTTTGTACAAAAGGTGGAAAAGTGCAAAACATCAAACTTGACTAGCTTTTCAACATACCGTCGTGTCCGGGCAAAAGGAGTGAGTGCGGTTGCAAAAGTGCAGTGCAATTGGTTTTGTGCGGCCGCAAAGTCCTCTGGACTGCTGTCAGCACTGATGACACAAAAGTTCAGAGAACTTTTAGTTGGTCAATTTCACTTCCCTCTGATTGTGCGGCCTGTAATAAAATGAGCGACCCCAAATCGAAATTACTACCCGCAACAAAGTGTTGCGGCCACACCACATGAAGTGCGCTCAGCAAATTGTTGTATTCTGCTTCTTATTTCACAGTACGTAACACTTTTCATCACAACACACATCAATTCTTATAAAAAAAATAAAATTTTACACTAAGAAATGAAGAAAAGAAAGAAAGAAAATCTTAGGGTTACCTACCAAGAAGAGCCTTATTTAACATTGTGGCACAATGCAATGTCAATTCACTAGCTTGTGAAACAAAAAACTGCCACCACTTGTCTCTCACCAATTTTTCTCAATTAATGATTCACCCGATGACCATTGACTCGAAATATTTCATCTTTCTTATTCTTCAAGTCAAATGCATCATAAGGAGTCACACTCAAAACTTCAAATGGGCCACTCCATTTTGATTTAAGCTTCCCGGGAGACATCCTCAATCTTGAATTGAATAACAATACTAGATCACTGGCCTTGAACTCCTTGTTCCAAATATACTTGTCATGAAGATATTTCATCTTTTTCTTGTACAATGGCGAACTCTAAAGAATGATATATGAATTTATCCAACTCATTCAAATGAGCAACCCGCAATTTAGCGGCTATATCCCAATTGAGATTTAACTTCTTTAATGCACATATTACCTTGTGCTACAACTCCACCTAAAGATGATAAGCCTTTCCAAACACCAACTGGTATGGGAACATCCTGATAGATGTCTTGTAAGATGTTCTATATGCCTACAGAGCATCATCAAGATTTTTGGACCAATCCGTCCGATTTGAATTAACCGACTAGGACAAAATACTCTTTATCTCCCAGTTGCACACCTCCACTTGCCCACTTTCTTGAGGATGATAAGGGGTAGTGACCTTGTGAGTGAAACCATATTTTCCAAGCAATATGTCAAAAGTTTTGTTGCAAATATGCGACCCTCCATCACTTATTACCTCTTGGAGCCTCAAATTAGTGAAGATGTTCTTCTTCAAGAAAGCTACCACACTCCTAGCCTCATTATTAGGTAAAGCGACACCTTTTACCCATTTAAACGCATAATCCACCACGACCAAGATATAGGTATAACCAAAAGAACTCACTGATAGCCCCATAAAATCAATATCCCAAACATCAAAGATTATCAATCTCTAAGATAGTTGTGAGAGGTATTTCATATTTATTTGAAATTCCACCGGCTCATTTGTATTCATCACATCTCTTCACCAACTCACTAGCATCCTTGTAAGGAGTAGGCAAATAAAATCCACAAATTAGGACCTTTTCCATTGTCCTTGATCCACCATGGTGACCACCATAATGTGAAGAATGACAAGCCACAAGAATGTCGCTTTGCTCCTCATCCGGCACACATCTCCTAATCAAATTCAAAAAAGATATTCATCCCAATAATAGTCCTTGAAATCTATTTTGACCTTCTTTGTTTGGTTTGAAGTGAACTCCTCCGGAATTATACCGCTAGCAATGTAATTAGTCAAATTTGCATACCATGGTACCTCTCTCAGCGAAAATGCCAAGAGTTACTCATCGGGGAAGAAGTCATTGATATCAAGGCCATCATGTGGCCTCCCCTCCTCCTCCAAACGCGATAAGTGTCTGCCCCTTAATTTTCACTCCCCTTCTTATCTTGGATCTCAATGGAAAATTCTTGCAATAGAAGCACCCATCTCATTATTCGTGCTTTGGATTCTTTTTTTCTCATAATATACCTCAGTTCCACATGATCCATGTGCACAATGACCTTGGCGCTCATCAAGTAAGGACGAAACTTCTTAATAACAAACTCAATAGCAAGCAATTCTTTCTCCGTAACTGTGTAATTGACTTGGGTACAATTCATGGTATTAATAGTATAGTAGACCGAGTGAAACATCTTATTTATCCTTTTCTCCAAAACCACCTTAACCGCTACATCACTTGCATTACACATGAGCTCAAATGGTAAGCTCCAATCCGAAGACATGATGATAGGAGTGGTAGTCAACTTGATGTTCAACTCTTCAAAGGCTCTCATGCACTCAGCATTAAAATTGAATTTACACCTTTTTCAGAGATCTTGCACAAGGGGTCCAAAACTTTAGAAAAATATTTGATAAATATTTTGTAAAACCCGAAGGCCTAAGAAAATCTGCTCATCTTTCACCAAAGTTGGAGGTAGAATCTTGGAAATCACTTCAATGTTTGCTTTGTATCAACTTCAATATCTTTCTTAGAGATTTTATGGCTGAGAACAATTCCCTCCGCAATCATGAAGTGATATTTTCCGCAATTAAGTACTAAGTTTGCTTCCTCACATATAACCAATACCTAGTCCAAGTCATCAAGATAATTATCAAATAGGTCCCCTACCACCGAGAAATTATCCATGAAAACTTCAAAGTAGTCCTCCACCATGTGCGTGAAGATAGCCATCATACACCGTTAAAAAGTTAACTGTGCATTACATAAATCAAAAGGCATCCGCTTGAAAGTAAAAGTACCATATGGGCATTTAAAAGTGGTCTTTTTTTAATCTTTCTAAGCAATGAGAATTTAGTTGTATCCCGAATGACCATTTATAGAATAATAGAAAGTACGCGGCCAATCAATCAAGCATTTGATCCATGAATGGAAGAGGGAATTTGTATTTCCTTGTAACTATGTTGAGATATTGGTAATCCATATAACCTCTCCACCCGGTAACCGTTCTTGTAGGGATTAGTTCATTCTTGTAATTCTAACAATCATCATACCACCTTCTTTGGCACACATTGAATTGGTGAAGTCTATGAACTATCATAAATGGGGTAAACAACCCCAGCATCTAACTTTTAAATAATCTCCTTCTTGACCACCTCTTACATTACTTCATCAAGTTTCCTTTGATTCCTATTAGATGGTTTAGCAAATTCCTCCAACTTGATCTTGTGCATGCAAAAAGCGGTCCTTATACCTTGAATGTCCGTCAAGGTCCACCCAATAGCCTTCTTCCTCCTTTATAGAACCGCCAACATGGAATCTACTTGCACTTTAGTCAAACAAGAAGAAAGAATGACCGGTAAATAAGAACAAGGAACAAGGAACTCGTACCAAATGTGTGGTGACAAAGGCTTCAACTCCAAAGTGGATGAATCTTTGATTGATGTCTTTGTCGGAGGAATCTTCCTATTTTTAACATCCAATATAACTTTCGGGGTGCATAGTTGTATGATCCCATCCCTTGCAAGGAGTTGACACATTCCATGAAGCCATCCATTTTGTCATCATCAAATTTTAACAAGATAGCTTCCAACATATCACCAATATTATTGTAGCACTAGTGTCATCCACTGTGATATCGATCACCAGGTCCACAAAAGAACACATATTGTTGCTAATTGGTTGACTCGTGAAGTTGCACACATGAAATATCACTTGTTTATCACCAACCCAAAAAGTGAATTTGCGAGCTTCAACATCACATAGGGCATTATCTTTAGCAAGGAATGGCCTCCCAAGAATGATTGGAACTTCAAAGTGCACTTCACACTCTAGAATAACAAAGTTCGTCGGAAGAATGAACTCATCAACCCGAGCTAATACATCTTCAATCACTCCCAATGGTTTTTTCATTATGCGATTAGGCATTTTTAACCTGATAGATATGGGTCTTGGTTTCCCAATCCCGAAAATTTTGAAAAAAGAAAAGGGCATCAAATTGATACTTGCCCCAAGATCACATAAGGCCTCATCAAAATCCGCACTCCCAATACTACATAGAATTGTGAAAGCACCGAGATCCTTAAATTTGGGAGCCATGGAATGAACAATAACACTAACTTTATGAGTGACCTTGTTTGTTTCAAATTCATAGACCTCTTATTAGTCACAAGATTCTTCATGAATTAGGCATAACCGGGCATTTTCTCCAAAGCTTCCATTAGTGGTACATTAATAGGTAAACCCTTCATCATTTGTATGAACTTTTTAAATCGATTCTCACCATTTTTCTTAGAAAGTCTTTGAGGATAAAGAGGGAGAGGCTTTCGCAAATATGTCTTGGCCTTTTGTACTACCGGCCCATGTATGTCAATAACATGATCCCTAGACGAGTTTGCATCTTCTTGAGTCTCCACAATGTCACCATAAATGTCAATTCAGACTTCACCACTTACTTGTGCATCATCATGTGGAACCTCTTCATCTTGTATCACATGTTCATCATCCACATTTCTCTTTCCATTTTGCTTCAGTGCATCCCCACATTTTCCACCCCTAGTGACAATCTCCATAGCGTGCCCCGTGTTATTACGACCTTTAGAATTTGATATCGTGTTGCTTGGAAATGCACCCTTAGGCCTAGTGTTAAGGTCTTGAGATATTTTTCCCATTTGAACTTCAAGATTCCGTATAGAAGTGGTGTGAGAAGAAAGTTGAGCATCTGAATCAACGTTCTTCTCCATCAATTACTTGATCATATTCTCAATCCTACACATATCATTTCTTGAAGAACTTGAACCTTGGGAATAGTAGATAGGCGGGTTTCTTGGTTGTTGGTACATTGGAGGTCTTTGAGAAGCCGAACCTCTATTGGCATGATTATTGTAGTTCCCCCAATTCCCTTGACTATTGCCTCCCCAATTTCCTTGGTTGTTGCTCCCCCAATTCTGTTGGTTATTGTTCCCCCAATTTCCTTGACTAGACTCCCCAATTTTTGGTTGTTATAAGGATGCCATTAGCCTTGATTTGACCCTTGAAAATTGCTCATTTTTTCCTTGATAATTATTCGTAAAATGAAACTCTTCATTTCGCTCTTGGTAGGCATCATCTTGATTGTAACCTTCCTCATCTTGTGAGTATACCTCCTCTCATGGTTGGAATTTATTTCCATTGCTTCTCTTCTTGGCCAACACATGAACACCCTTCATTGAATGCACATTTTTAGTAAATTGAGCTTGTTGGAGTTGCTCTTTGGCTATTTGGGTCGTGGAAGTGTTCAATTCAGTAATAGCTTGATCATGATCTTGCAACTCTTTGTTGAGATAGATCATGTAGGGGTCACCTTGGGGAACATTAGCTAGGCATTGCCAATCCAAAGATGTCTCCGCCATCTCATCAAGAATTTCACAGGCTTCTACATTTAGGGTAGTCATGCAATTGCCACCGGCCAATTGATTGGTAGTATTGATCCCACGAAAGAAATTCTATTATGTTTTCGGTCATATTATTATTCGAGCACTCCTTCACCATGGTCTAATACCACTCTCATATCTCATGTAGTAGTTCATTGAGCTCTTGTTTGAATACCATTATATTATTTCTCAATGTTGCCAACTCATTCCAAGTATGATTTGAATGATTTGGCAAGAGCTCCAACCAATCTAATTCTTTTCCCTGTAGTGAGAAAGGGAATAGCCTTAACCTCAAAGCATTCTCGGCGACATTTATTTGCTTGCTATTCAAACGTGCATCCAGCAAAACTTTTAAATGTTTATAAGAATTTTGATGCAGTGCTCCAATGAAATAGCCTCGTTGCTATATCAATGAGCATTATATTGGTGATTTGGAAGTTGTTCGCCCTAATGCAAGAGGAACAATAACACCTTCATATCCTTCATTTGATATGTTTTGGTGTTGGGCCACTTGGGCTTGTGGTGGTGGCTGAAGAGGTAGGGGTGTAGGCACATTATCATTTTGGCGATGTCCTCAATGGTTTTCTTGTCGTACCGGAGGCAATTCATCAAGTTGTTCCTCTGCACTATCCACCTCTCCCAATGGCAAATTACCAAGCTCGTTATTCTCCATTTGTAATCTAAAATCACACGAAAGAGTTAGTAGCACAAAAATAAAAGAAGACACTTAAGAAACACACTCATGTATATAGCAAATACTGTAAACTCCCCAGCAACGTCGCCAAAATTTGATACGCCCAAGTTAGTGGTTGTGTTGCCATCCATGTTTGAGTGCAATAGGGCTCGTCTAAGATAGACTCCATTTGCTTGTCCATAGGGAAACAGTGTTGCGAGGTGGTGCTAAGAAGGTGGTCCTTAGCTTATGCAATATGTTGTGACTTCTGGGTGGGATCTGTGTTTCTAGGGTCTATGGTTCAGCGAACATTATCCTTTTCAAAGTTCATACTACAAATTTCTAATTTCACATCAAGCGTTGAAACGGCCTCGGATCACCCGGGACCCCAACCAAACATGCTTTCAAGTCCAAAATCATGATAAGAACATATCGGAGTGGTCAAAATATCGATACGAGATCGTTTATAAAAAATATTGACTATGGTCAACTCAAGCAATTTTCAAGTTTAAAAATCAAGTTTTCTTAAAAATTCACATATAGATTTTTCGGAATTAATACGAACCACACACGCAAGTCATAAATCATCAAATAGCGCTATGAGGTCTCAAATCACAAAAAAGGGGAGATAGTACTCAAAAATGACCTATTAGATCGTTACATTCTCTACTTCTAAAAGAAACGTTCGTCCTCGAATAGACATAGAAATGTAATTGGACTAGTAAAAAGATGCGGATATTTACTCCACATGTTAGGCTCCGACTCCTAAGTTGCCTCCTCAGTCGGCTGACCTCTCCAACGCACCTTCATAGAAGAAATATCCTTAGATCTCAACTTTCGAACTTGTTGGTCTAGAATAACCACCGGCTCTTCCTGAAAAGTCAAATTCTCATCAAGCTGCACCATGTTGAAGTCCAAAATATGTGACATATCTTCATGGTACTTTCGAAGCATGAAAACATAAAATACCTGATGTACCCCCTGCTAGGCTAGGAGGCAATGCAAGCCAATAAACAACCTCCCTAACTCTCTCCAAGATCTCAAATGGACCATTGAACTCCGCGGTCAACTTGCTCTTCTTCCCAAATTGCATCACGCCCTTCATAGGTGAAACTCAGAGAAGAACCTTCTAGCTCTCCATGCAAGGCACATCACGAACCTTCCTATCAACATAAATCTTTTGCCCGAACTGTGTTGTACGAAGTCGGTCCTGAATTAATTTTACCTTCTCCAAAGTATCATGAACTAAATATGTGCCCAACAATCTAGCCTCACTGGGATCAAACCAGCCAACCAGAGAATGACATCGTCTCCCATATAAGGCCTCTTATGGAGCAATCTAGATACTCGACTGATAGATGTTATTGTTGTAGGCAAACTCCGCTAGAGGTAGAAACTAGTTCCACTGACCTTCCAAATTAATAATGCATACCCTCAGCATATCCACCAAAATCTGAAATGGTTCGTTTGAGAGTTGAACTTGGTACACAACTCCACCTGCATTGCTCAGTGTGAAGTGAACTCTGTGCCACAGTTTGAAATGATAGAAATGAGCACAGCGTGCAGGTGAATAATCTCCCTGATGTAAATCTGAGCCAACTGCTCTGAAGAGTAGGACGTCACCATCGGGATAAAATACACGAACTTGGTGAACCGGTTCAGAATGACCCAACAATGTCTATGGTAAGCCTGCCACAAAGTCCATAGTGATGCGCTCCCACTTCCACTTCGGTATCACCTAATTCTAAGTCAAACCACCTGGTTTCTGATGTTCATACTTCACATATTGACGATTCAAACACCAGAGACTTGTCCAACAATTCCTTTCTTCATCTTCCGTCATCAATAATGTTGCTTCAAGTCACGATACATCGTCGTGACACCTAGGTGAATGGAATACCGTGAACTATGAGCATTTGCAAAGATCGACCCTCTCAACCCATCAACATTCAGAACATAACTTCGGCCTTGAAGCCGCATAACATCATCTCCAATCACAATCTTCTTCGCACGACCCCACTGCAATGTGTCTTTCAACACCAACAAGTGAGGATCATCAAACTGGCGAGCCTTGATGTGCTCCAACAAGGATGATTGCGCCAAACACAAGCAATAACCTACTAGGCTTCGAAATATCCAACCTCACGAACCTATTAGCCAAAGCCTAAACATCCATGTCCAAAATGCGCTCCAGCAATGGTATAAATTCCAAACTACCTATGCTCTCCACCTTCCTACTCAGGCATCAGCCACCATATTAGCCTTCTCCGGATGATACAATATGATGATATCACAGTCTTTCAATAACTCCAACAATCTTTGTTGCCTCAAATTAAGATCCGTTTGCTTGTATAGATGTTGGAGACTCTGATGGTCGGTGTAGACCTCACATGGAACACTATATAAGTAATGCCTCTAAATCTTCAGTACATGAAAAATGGATGCTAAATCAAAGTCATGCACGGGGTAGTTCTTCTCATGTATCTTCATCTGACGAGATGTGTAGGCAATCACTCTACCATTCTATATCAATACCGTTCCAAGTCCAATACATGATGCATTACAATACACAGTGTAAGACCCTAAACTTGTGGCAACACCAACACTGAGGCTCTAGTCAAGGTAGTCTTAAGCTTCCGAAAGCTCTCCTCACACTCATCATAATATCTGAAAAGAGCACCTTTCTGAGTTAACTTGATCAATGGGGCTGAGATAGATGAAAATTCCTCTATAAAACGGCAATGGTATCCCGCCAAATCCAAGAAGCTTGGAATCTCTGTAGATGAAGTAGGTCTGGGCCAATTCTCAACTGCCTCAATCTTCTTGGGATTTACCTTGATACCATCAGAAGACACAACATGACCCAAAATGGCAACCGAGTCCAACCAGAACGCACACTTCGATAACTTGGTATATAGATGACAATCCTTCAATGTTTGAAGTACAATCCATAGGTGCTACTCATGCTACTCCCTACTACGGGAGTAAACCAGAATCATCTATGAAGATAATCACAAAGGAATCTAAATAAGGCCTGAGCACTCGGTTCATCAAATTCATGAAGGATGTTGGAGAATTAGTCAAACCAAACGAACATCTCCAAAAACTCGTAATGACCATAACGAGTCCCAAAAGTTATCTTAGGGACATCCGATGACCTAATCTTCACCTGATTGTAACAGATCATAAATCAATCCTAGAAAACACCTTAGCACCCTGAAGCTGGTCAAATAGATTACCCATCCTAGGCAACGGATACTTGTTCTTGATGATAACCTTGTTGAATTGTCGATAGTAAAAGCACATCCTCGTCCTTTTTCTTAATAAAAAATAACAAGGCATACCAATGTGAAATGATCGATCTAATAAATCCCTCGACAAGAAAATACTGCTGCTAATCATTCCACTCGGCTGGGCCATACGATACGGTGGAAATAGAAATAGACTGAGTGCCCGAAACCAAATCAATGCGAAAGTCAATTAAGAGGAACCTCCCTCACAGCTGGTACCAAATCCATAGAAGGAACCTCCGCACAAGAATCTTAAATGTAAGCCAAATATGTTAAGCATGTTGAGCGTTCAGGAATGAAACCACTCTACCCGTAGAATGACCAAGGGCCCCTCTCCACTCTTATATAGGCAACCTCGGCATAACTAAAGTAATAGTCTTGGCGTAATAATTCAAGATAGCATAATACAGGGACAACCAATCCATACTAAGAATAACCTTAAAATACACCAAATCAAACAATAGAGATCAACTATAGTATCAAAATCGTTAATACTAACAACGTAAGATCAGTACACATGATCAACAAGTATAGAGTTCCCAACAGGTGTAGACATAGAAACAGGCATATAAAGAGAATCACGAAGCATACACAAGTGCAATGAAAAGTATGAAGACACATATGAATACATAAAACTCAAATCAAACAACACAGAAGCATATCTTTGACAGATTGAGATAATACCAGTAGTAACTGCATCAGACGACTCAGCCTCAGGCCTACCCAGGAATGCACGAGGCTAAGCCCTACCAACCTATCATAAACCTCTAGGATGACCTCTTACTGACTGACCTCCTCCTCTAACTGACCGACCTCCACCAAGGACTACCTGGCCCACGCCTCTAGCTAACTGAGCGGGTGGTAAAGCAACCATGGCACGAGTACCCTATTGCAGCGTGCTACCCTGCAATCTAGGACAATACCTTTTGATATGACCCGAATCTCCATATCTCCACACTCAAAGCTCCTCGGATATAGTGGCTTCTGAATCTAAGACTGTCCCTGACGACCCGAATGACCACTGTAATAGCTCTGAATCGGTGGTGAAATAATGGGAGCTGGAGGTATACTAAACGCTGGCTACTCAGAACGAGTTCCATAAACACTATGACAGCCTGATGTACCCTGTGTGACCTATAGTGCTGACTGTACTGGCCTGATAGGATGGCCTCTACCAAAAGAACCCTGCCTCCAAATGAGACACCACCGAATCCTCCAAAATGACGAGGCTTCTTATCATAGGTCGTCTATCTTGCCTGGCCCCTAATGCGCTCAATCCTCCTAGCAATTTCCACAACCTGAGCAAAAGAAACCTCAGGTCTCGGCCTCTCTGGCCATCTGAAGTCTGATGCCATATGTAAGACCCTCTATGAACCTCCGCACCTTCTCCCTCTCAATAGGGATTAGGATAGCTGAATGGCAAGTCAAATCAACAAACCTATTTCTCACACAGAGTAGTAGCCATGCTACCCTACTGAAGGCGTTCAAACTGGTTACGCAACTCCTCTATGTGAGTGAAGGGAATAAACATCTCCACCATTGCAAAAATTGAGCCCATGTGATAGGAGGTGATCCCGCTGGCCTGCCAAGCTATAACCTACCACCACCTCTTGGCAGACGCCATGCATCTGAAAGACAATGAAATTCACTCCATTGGACTCAACTAGTCCTAAGTTGTACAAAATCTCATGGAAACGGTCCAAGAAGTCTTGGGCATCCTCTGAAGGTGCACCGCTAAAGTGAGGGGAAACAACTTGGTGAACCTATCCAACTTCTTCAGCTCATCAGCTGACATCGAGGGCATGTCCTCGGTCTGTGTATCAACAATAGGCTAGACCGTCCCAACTGGTCAAATCTGCTCTAGGTTATGAGTAGTGGGAGTCTGAACTCCTCCCCCGGCATAAGAAATGGCCGGTGCCACAGGAATCACACCAGCCTGAGCCATACTCTCCATGATGCCAATTATGTGGACTAAGGCATCATGAAGCATTGGGATGGTGATGAACCCCTCTAGGAACTGAGCTGGTCCTATTGGCTCGGTATGAACTAGGATCTCATCACCATGCACTATCTGAGGCTCGACTACGGTGTCGTTACGCGTGCTCTAGGTTGAGCTTTACCTTTACCTCTGCCTCTGCACTGGCCCCGACCCCTACCCCTGGTAATGGCTGGAATCAGAGGCTCTAGCTCCTGATCAATTGCGGACGAAGTACGTGTCCTCGCCATCTGTGAGATAATAAGTGAAGAAAGATTCAAACTTATGATAGAACAAAGTCGCACGATAGAGAAAGGAAGAAAGTGAAGTTTCCTAAAGCCTTACAGCCTTTAGAAGATAAGTACAGACGTTTTCGTACTGATCCTCAAGACTCTACTAAGCTTGCTCATGATGGTAAAACCTATGCAGCATAGGACTCTGATACTAACTTATCACAACCTAAATACCAACCGTGGGGTCGTGATGGTGCCTAACACTGCTTGTTATGCAAGCCAACACTTAACAAGAAAAAAAGAGCTAGTCTAACAGGCAACAACATATTGAGATAGAATAAAAATAATCTCAGTTACATATGATAATAAGTCTAAACCATACGCCTTTTACGTAACCCCCCAAGACTTGGTGTCACGGAGTACATGAAACACTAAAATACTACATATAAAGTCTAAACAGAAATGCAATACTGTCTGATATACAAAAACGACAATAAAGATAGAAAGGGGACTCTAGGGTTTGCTAACGCCAAGCAACACTACCTCAAATCTCCTGAAAAAGAGTCCGAGCAATCACCTCTGAACGCCGATGGGACCAACACCGGAATTTGCACAAGAAGTGCAGAAGTATAGTATGAGTACAATCGACCCCATATACTCAGTATGTATCGAGCCTAACCTCAACAAGGTAGTGATGAGTCTATGGAAGAACACTCACTGGAAACCTTTACGAGTAATAAGCAGAAAAACAATAAGAATATAGAGAAATAAGTAATTGCACAATGAACGAAATAAGAAAATGGAAGACAGAGGCCCCCATAATATCATCACATCATAGCCTCATAACACCAGACGATATCGGAGTATAACAATCAAGAATAACTACAAGACATCCTTTCTATTGCGGCGCACAGCCCAATCTAAATATCAATACCAACAAGTGTCCATACCGTTGCGGCGCGCAACCCAATTTCAATGTCAGTAACAACACAATTACAGCATGCAACCCGTTCTTAATATCAAATAATAATATTGTTGTGTCGTGCAATCCGATTCTATTATATCAGTTCACTTGATAATGCCCAATAGAAATTAACACGGCAAGTCTCCAAACATAATATTAAAAAGGAGCCAGAATCATAAATTCACCAAGGAAGCACAAGCACGAACAAGGAAGGTCACACAGTGTAATTTCCTAGAAGCTAGTCTCACAGCATAAACCAACAAGACGTAAATAAGTTGTAACAAGAGAACAATCTAAAATCATACAATACAACATAACACAATAGAATAAAACAAGGAATATATCAGACAATAAGGCACATAAGGACATGAAGCAGTGAAAATATCTATCTAATAACTGGAGAGAGCATGTAACAAGCAAAGGCATACGTCATATCATAGCATAAAGTAAACGGAAGCATGTAATGAATAGAGACAGTTAACAAGTGAAAGCATATATGTGTCAAGTAAAAGATGTATCAAGTAAGGGCACTTACTAAGGAAAAATACGAAATAAGAAAAGACATAGTACAATTCAAGGCATGAAGTAAGCTAGAACATCCCGCATGCTTATACTCGTGGCAACGAATATGCACTCGTCACATTAAATACATGTCGTCCCCACACATAAATCACGAAGCAAATAGATCAAATATTTTCTAAATCCCTTAAATCAAGGTTACGATACTTCCCTCTTTTCGGAACAAGATCAAATATCCAATACGGCTTCCCCGTTAGAACATGCCTCCAAACCATCCAAATCTAGTCAAATATTACTCAAATAAGTCAAAACAAACTTTAGAAACTACCCCTGTACGAAAAAGGTTTGATCCTTAACATTGAAAAAGTCAGCAAAAGTCAACTCGAGCCCACGTGATCGAAATCCATAATTAAGACCAAATCTCGATTACCCATTCATCCCCCGAGTCCAATATATGATTTGTTTTGAAATCCGACCTTAATTTGAAGTTTAAATCTTAAAATTACAAAACCCTAAATTTCTACCCAGAACCCCTAATTCTATTCTATGAAATCTTAGATTTATTAGAGAAAATTCCATGAAAAGTAATGAAAATTGAACAAAAATAAGTTAAAAATAACTAACATATGAAGTTAGGAAGAAATTGCTCTACAAAATCCTTTATGTGGATTCTAGGTCTCAAAAATAGAGTTAAATGAGCTACTTCTTGAAATCCCAACCTTTTACCCAGCTGCAGATATACGCAATTGTAATGCTTGCAAAATCGAACTACTGATTGCAAATACAAACAGTGCATGAGCCCCTCAGATTCCTGATCACGCCCAACTATGCCTTATAAAAAGAACACGCGGACGTTGCAAATATAATCTGAGTATTTAGCCCAGAGTCGAACTCACAAGGAATTAACCTATCAATTACTTTCGTTAGACTTACTAAATTCCACGGAATCAACTTCCCAAACGTTGTGAATAACAATTGATGGTATTTCTACTAACTACGAATGACAGTAAATAAACAGCTGAAAACTAACTATGATTAAGTTGTAAACAATTAAGAGAAGTTTCTAAGGTTATGATTTTCCCTATTGATGGAATCTCTTCCGGTTATGCTTCACATAGAATCACCAAATCATCTCTATCAATCATGAGCGCTCCTCTTACCGTAAATCTCTCCCGAGTAATTACGATAATTTACTAGACGCTCTCTCCCAAGTTACGCTAGCTGGCTTTGTTTATTACAGCTCACTTTAGATTGCACCCAAAGCTTCCTTATCCCTAATCCCGCCTTTAAACCCGCAGTTATAGATCCCTCTTATACTTTGGGAGTGGTGTTGTTCAACAATTGACCTGAATATACACTCTCACCCGAGTTATGCACACTAAATAGGCACAGCTAATTGAGGATCCTGTCAATTAACTAAAACAAGCACGTAGTTGAACAAATAGAGATTAAATTGGCAAACAATATTAACATAATCAAGAAGTTCATCCTTCAATAGGTTCCATCAAAACCCTAGACAAAAGAATTAGCTACTCATGCTAGTGTTCATCACAACAATATTCAAATTCATCACAAATCGTAAAAACAAAAGGAAGAAAGGAAGAACTCGATGTTGAATTATCCTCCTTGCCTCTTGCCTCTCTTTTTCTTGCACTAAACTATGAAAACCTTGATAATACATCCTTGGGCGAGCTTGACCTTCTATAGGTTAAGTGAATTTACCCCCAGACTTCCAAGTTTACCCCTGAAAATTAATATTCCGGAACTGGGCTAGCGCGGCCGCGCTAGTGGGCGCGCTAGTGGCCTACCATTCTGCCTCGACCATCTGGGCTAGCGCGGTCGCGCTAGTGGACGCGCTAGTGGCCGCGCTAGTCCAGGCCTTCATTACATCTATTCTTTTTCTCGTCTTCTCGCGTACTCAGCTCCTAGGGGTTTTTCTTGCTTCAATGTAGCTCCAATCACAGCTTTAAGGCCTCATACAAGCTCCTCACTCCTGCAAATTCACAATTAGAGCCAATTTTTCATCATTTAACTATATTATAACATTGAAACGTAATCAAGCTAGGGGATAAACAATCGCCAAATCACATAAATCTAGCCTATTATCAATTCCCCAAATGAGACTAAACCTTTCGCATTTGCGACGGACCAGCCCCTCACAAAAGCGAAGAAAGCTTCGCAAATGCGAAGCTATTCCTAGTCTCTCCGGTGTCGCAATTGCGACGCAAGTCTCGAATTGCAAAGTCACCACCTCGCAAAAGCGACTAGAGCTCCACAAATGCGAAGTTACCATGCCCCTGTCCAGCATCGCAAATGCGAGGCTTACATTTGCGTAAAAAATATCGCAAACGTGAGGTCCGTAGCACCAGCGAATTTCAAGCCTTGCCAAAACATTTTGAAACTCACTCGAGTCCCTCGGGCTCATATTCGAATATTCACACAAGTATAATAACATCATACGAACTCGCTCGTAAACTAAAATCATCACAATAACATCTAAATTCAAGAATCAAACATTAAAACTCAAAGAACTTCAAAGTTCATACTTTAAATTTTTAATTTTCATATCAAGCGTTGAAACGGTTTCAGGTCACCTGGGACCCTAATCAAACACATGTACAAGTCCAAAATCATCATATGAACTTATCGGAATCGCCAAAATACCGATTCGAGGTCGTTTACCAAAAATATTGACAGTTGTCAACTCTAGCTATTTTCAAGTTCAAAAATCAAGTTTTCTTTAAAAATTCACATTTAGACTTTCTAAAAGTTAACACGGACCACATCCTCAAGTCATAAATCATCAAATAGCGGTATGAACAGTCTCAAATCAGAAAAAAGGAAACTAGCACTCAAGATGACCTACCGGGTCTCTGCACAAACCAAAAATAATGACTACCCTATTCAATCGCACGTTTAATTACGGTTTTCCATAAGATCGTGCTTAATTTATTCCTCAATATTAAGCTCCTCTCGATGCCAGATATGCACATGTATTTAATTTCCTCGTTATACTTTAGGATTAGTCGTACTGGAATGGGATTTCACACATTCGAGAAGGGAAAAAAAATGATTAGGCATCTAGATCGGCCACTTTTACTTCATAGTTGACTCTTTAAGTAATACTTAATATATGAGCACACTTTTTCTATAAGACATATTGTATTGGGTGATACCCTTTTTTGCTTGAGCCCGACCGGGTTGGGTCCGGTCCGGGGCAAGTCGGGGCCATCGAACCCGACCTGGATGCAAGGTAGAACGACGGCCACGTCTACAACCGAGGTCGAGTCATTTCGAGACCGTTGCAGAGCTCGATATGAGTCACCATCGGATGGAGAAACACACAAGGTCGGAAGCCGGACTCGTAACGGATAACCAAGCATCGCCGGATATCTCGCCCAAACGTGATTTTCTCAACCACTTCAGGCCATTAAGGCGTAATTACAGGGATCCACGATGTAATTAATTTACCTACCTTATTTTTACCCTTAATCGGAATGTATAAAAGGGGAGAAGACCCCATAAGGAGGGGACGGAAAAAAAACCATTACACTACAGTACCATCTCTCTAAATTCTTGTACGCTATCAAGCACAATTGTTCTAAGCAATATTATATTCTGCGATTATTTACTTTAACAGCAATTGTTGAGTCTTTATCTTTATTTTACTCAACCTAAACCTTTTGTATCTTTTAGTTCACGGATCCTTAAAACCCTATATAAATTCAATTGTTATCCGGATTCCAGGGTAAACAGTTTGGCGCCCACCGTGGGGCTAAGGATATTAGTGAGCTCTTTGATACTCTTTCTTGACACATCACAATACACTGGTTCTTTGCAAAAGAGTCCATCTTACATTCAAATTACCAACTCATAGAATGGCACAATCAATCAACAACGAACTCGAACAGCAGACAGGAAACAATGGAATGCCCGGGCTCGAAAACCCGATAGATGCCGGTTCCCGGATGGCGCTCAACACTGATCAGGCCTCCGGATCATCGCATAGCGTCCGGGGAGAGGACGATTCGAGGGCCCAGGCAGTCGGCGAAGAGACTATCAACCTTAAAATTATTTTTGACATGCTGCAAGCCCAGCAATCGGCTATAGCTCAGCTCCAGAGCCGGGTCCAGGAGCCTGTCAGGTCCGAGGAGGCTCCCCGTGCAGCTGGAATCATCAATCCGACCCCAGTACAGCCGGAACGAGGTGGGCCGGATGCTGACTCTGCGGTTCTTAGGAAGCTAGAAGAACTGACCGAACGAATCGAAAAGGGGGAAGAAAAGATCGAGGCCAACAATAAAAAAGTAGAAACATACAACTCCAGGGTCGACCAAATACCAGGTGCACCTCCGGTCCTGAAGGGCCTTGACGCTAAAAAGTTTGTACAAAAACCGTTCCCATCCAGTGCCTCCCGAAAACCTATCCCTAAGAAATTTAGAATGCCCGATATCCCGAAGTATAATGGGACCTCGGACCCAAACGAACATGTGACAGCGTACACATGCGCGATTAAGGGAAACGATCTCGAAGATGATGAAATCGAGTCAGTTTTGTTGAAAAAGTTTGGAGAAACCTTGTCCAAGGGGGCAATGACGTGGTATCATAACTTACCACCAAATTCCATCGATTCGTTCGCCATGTTAGCCGATGCCTTCGTGAAAGCTCACGCCGGGGCGATCAGGGTAGAAACAAGGAAATCCGACCTATTCAAGGTCCGACAGCGCATAAACGAGACACTCCGGGAATTTGTGTCTCGATTTCAAATGGAGAGGATGGATCTTCCCCCAGTCACGGATGACTGGGCAGTACAAGCCTTCACTCAAGGATTGAACGCCAACAGCTCAGCCGCGTCCAGGCAATTAAAGCAAAGTCTGATCGAGTTTCCAGCAGTTACGTGGGCAGACATCCATAACCGGTACCAATCGAAGATAAGGGTAGAGGACGACCACAGCGGAGCGAGTTCGGATTCANAATCAGAATGTATAAAAGGGGAGAAGACCCCATAAAGAGGGGAAAAAAAACCATTACACTACAGTACCATCTCTCTAAATTCTTGTACGCTATCAAGCACAATTGTTCTAAGCAATATTATATTCTGCGATTATTTACTTTAACAGCAATTGTTGAGTCTTTATCTTTATTTTACTCAACCTAAACCTTTTGTATCTTTTAGTTCACGGATCCTTAAAACCCCATATAAATTCAATTGTTATCCGGATTCCAGGGTAAACACATATTCCCAAATAAAGTTACTGTAATATGCTTACCCAAAAACTAATGTGCATAAATTAATGTTCTTATCTTCTCCCTTTTCACATTCTAAAAAGAGCAGTCAATTAAAACAGTTGGAATAGTGATAAAAACTAGAATTTTCACCTTTATTCCTATATAATCCGCGCCGAAAACAAACATTTCAACATTTCACTGCTTTCTTCATCCTTTATCACAAAGGAATATACTAAATTTTACTACTACAGTCTACAAAATATAAAAGCAGTCATGTTGAAGACAATTTAGGCAAAGGAATTATACTTATGAATCGAATGTAGAACAGTTAGAATTCAATGTGATAAGGATTCCCCAATAACATGTGATATTCGAGAACCGAAGCTTTGATTTGCCTGTCAATCCACACCACTTTAGAATAAAACCTTAATATGATCATAGAATTAAGGATCATTTAATTTTGTCTAAGACTAAGATTCAATTATTCATTAAGTTAAATTAAAGCTTAATGGTCCCTCGTGGTTAAGCACTTTATGTCAAAGACTCAAAGTCCAAGCGAGATATATCATATCATATCAAACACAACTTCTTTAATATTTTTGTACAAAATTATAAATATACATTCCAAGTTATCTTTTTCTATATTTTCCCTCTCCTCATTTTCTCAATTCAATACTATTTTAATTTGACGCTAATGGAATGGAATTAAGAAGACAATAATTAATGTTTAATACGAAATACTCAATCCGTTCACTTTTACTTGGCACGTTTTGACTTTTCACGCCCCTTAAGAAATAGTAAATGAAGTGCATAATTTATCATGATACCCATATTAATTGATGCATGTTTTATTGGATTTGAGAAAATGATTTGAAATCAGTAATAAATATTGTGGGTATAACAGAAAAAAAAGATTGTCTTCTCTTGATATGCGTAAAGTGACAAGTAAAAATAAAATCTATTTTTAGTATACATGCCAAGTAAAAGTGAACGGCGGGAGTATAAAATTAATCATAACTATGATAAGACAATTGAGTTTCTTCCACTTCTTCGAACACGAATGAAACTATAATGTACAATTTCTTTGATTCTTTTGGAAACTTATGTTTAATGTTGGAATTTATTCCCTTCGATCCATAATAAGTGATCAATTTATTTTTTTATTTTGGTCCAAAATAAGTGTCCATTTATATAATCAAGAAAAAATTCAATTTGTTTTTCCAAAATTACCCTTATTTACGTATCCCTAAAAAGTTATTTACTCCTCACATTTGAGAAGAGAAGTAAGTGCTACTATAAATAACTATGTTGCAATATGCAATGAAGGGTAGTTTAGTCACACTAACTATTTCGTCTAGAATTTAGTATTTTCTTAATGGGTGTGCCTAAAGCAAATTGATCACTTATTGTAGACCGGAGAGAGTATTTACTAGGAGTTTGGAACGTTACATATATTCTTGAATCCCAAACGGACATTAAAGAGTCATTGATAGTCTTCTTTCTTATTTATCAAGTTGATGAAGCCTCCGAGTGTTTACATTGCCTCTTATATAATTTTTCTAACTAGTATTAGCACCCGCGCAGATGTGCGGACACTGACCATATTAAAATTTAAGGTATTTGCATTATATGTAAATAATCTCAAAATTTAAACCCTCTCGATAAATATAGATAACCATTGAAAATTTATTAAGAAACACTACATGAAAAAGATTAACCATTACTCAAATCTCCTAGCTATAATTTTATTTTTCCTTTTTGGTACCATTCTTGCCGGTGTCATTGAATCATAGAAATAGTCAAGAAGCAAAATAATTGTAACGACCCGACCGATCGTTTTGAGTCCTAGCGCGCCGTTCAGCAATTCGAGGTTATGAGCAGCTTCAATTCAGGCATTATGACTTGTACGCGTGGTCGAAATTGAATTTCGGGAAGTTCGGGGTTGATTTGGTAGGAGAATTTCATTTCGGAAGCTTTAAGTTGAAAGAATCAACTAGGATTGGATTTTTGAGTAAACGACCTCGGAATTGGGATTCGAAGGCTCCAGCAGGTTCGTATGATAATTTCGGACTTGGGCGTATGCCCGGATCGGGTTTTGGATGACCCAAGAGCGTTTTCGCGCCTATTGTGGAAGTTAGCATTTTGGAGGAAATTTCATAAGTTTGGGTCGAAGTGCATTTTAGCGTTATTGATGTCCGTTTGGGATTCCGAGTCTGGGAGTAGCTCCGTATGGTAATTCTGGAGCTGGGAGCGCGATCGAAAGTGAATTCGGAGGTCCATGGGTCATTTTGGAGTCATTTGGCTAAAGATAGAAATTTGAAGGTTTTTGAGAAGTTTGACCGAGAGTTTGACTTTTTGATATCGGGGTCAGAATCCGATTCTGAAAGTTGGACTAGGTCCGTAATGTCGAATATGACTTGTGTGCATAATTTGAAGTCAATCGGACTTGATTTGTTAGGTTTAAACATCGAAAGTAGAAGTTTGAAATTCTAAAGTTCATAAAGCTTGGATTGGGGGTCGATTCGTGGTTTTAGCGTTGTTTGATATGATTTGAGGCCTCGAGCAAGTCCATAATGTGTTTTGGGACTGGTTGGTATGGTTGGTTGGGGTCACGGGGGCCTCGGGTGGATTCCAGGTGGTTAACGGATCGAAAATGGGATTTTTGAAAAGGGCTGAAGTTGCTGGTTGCTGATAAAACCGCACCTGCGAAATTTGGGCCGCGGCCAGGAGAGCCGCAGATGCGGTTTTGGCCAAAAGTGAAGAGACCGCAGATGTAGTCATGGAGCCGCAGAAGCGGGACCATACCTGCGGTGGACGAGGCGCAGAAGCGGAAAAGGGGAGCCTGGAGGAAACCGCCGCAGAAGCGGTCAAGGAACCGCAGGTGCAGAAGTGGTGGAGGCAGAATTGTTCTTTTAAAATCGGGATTTGGCCATTTTCTCCCATATTTTCTTGGCTTGGACGATTCTTGGAGAGTTTCAAGAGAGGATTTTCATCATCAATGATAAGGTAAGCTAATCCCACCCATCTTGAGTTAAATATATCGATTATGTATGGATTTTCGCACGTAAATTGGTAGAAATTTGGGGGTTTGGGGAAAACCTAGATAATTGATATTCTTGGAATTTGACCACGATTTTGGGTATGAAATTGAGATTAAATTATATATTTGAGTTTGTGAGGCTATGGGTAAACTTATTCTTCGAAAATTTTGGAAATCCAGGCACGTGGGCCCGAGGGCGTTTTTGTCAACTTTTCGATCGGGGTTAGGAATTGTTATAAATTTGATTGTAATGAGTAATTGAGCATATATTAATGGATTTGCATAACTATTGGCTAGCTTTGGAGCAAGTAGCATCAATTTGAGTCTTCGAAAGGGCGTTGAAGGCCGGGTATGGATCTTCGGAGCGAGGTGAGTCTCCTTTCTAACCTTGTAAGCGGGAATTAAACCCATAGGTGAAATAATTGATTATATGCTCCTATTTGTGGGGGCTACGTACGCACGAGGTGACGAGAGTCCGTGCGTAGCTACTAATATGTGTAAGCCCGGGTAGTCTAGGACCCAAAAAGCATGCTATACTTGGAATATCTGTGATCTTATTGACAATTGAATTTCTTAAATCCTATCGAATTGGTAAATGAATTTCTAAGAAGATTAAACTTCATTTTCTTGAATTGTTAAAAGAGAATTGGCTTTTCCTTGGATAATTGTTCCCTGATAAATTCATGATTGACTGATTGTCATGTTTATTTATGTTTGACCGCGTCGCATGTATAATTTGCGAGCGGGGTAATAGATGCATCTATGGTTCGGGCCGCTCGACCCTCGGTAGTGCACATTTTAAATATTGTTGGATCGGGCCGTACGACCCTCCGCATGAGTTGCTCATGCTTGTATTGTTGCCTTGATATTTGTTGATACTAATATCTGCTCTCCCCGACTTGAGATAATTGTTAATTAATGGATTATGAATCCCGATACTTTAAATAAAAAGGAACTTTCACCTGTTTAGTGACTCATTTAAATTTTACTGTTGTTCTTAATAAATTTGTGAGTCATCGCATTAATAATATTACTACTGGACCTCTAGTAAGTGTCGAAGTTGCCATCTCATCTCTACTTCTTCGAGATTGGGCGGGATACATACTAAGTACACGTTGTTTTACTACTCATACTACACTTCTGTGCATTTTTGTTGCACAGGCACATGCATCTCTAGTGGCCTAGTGGGTGTAGCAGCATGGTTGACATGGAGACTAGGTGAGCTGTATTTCCTCGGGGCGACCCGCAGCTAGTATAGTCTCTCTAAGGATTCTATTTATTTTCTATCCAATTGTATTCCAGAAAGCCGTTGTACTTTATTCGATTTTTCTTAGAAATTGCTCATGCACTTGTGACACCTGGTTCTGGGATGGTTATGAAGTATTTTGCATTAATTTCTTATCATTTAATTTGAATTGAAGCGATTATCTTTTTAATTGGTAAATTTGAAGGAAAAATCATAGATTTCAAGAGTACTAAAACAAAAATTTAATTATTTTGGTTGGCTTGCCTGACAGTGGTGTCCGGCACCATCACGACCCTTAGTGGATTTTGGGTCGTGACAACATGGTATCAGAGCACTAGTTTCTCGTAGGTCTCACGAGTCATAAGCAAGTCTAGTAGAGTCTCACGGATTGGTACAGAGACGTCTGTACTTATCCTCGGGAGGTTGCAGGACTGTTAGGAGTACTTCTGTTCTTGATTCCTTATCGTGCGATTTGATCCCTAGAGGCTATGCCTTTAATTCCTTCCTACTCAATCTTATGCGATGCGAACCGCTTGTTATAAATCGAGAATTGGAGAATTGTAATGGTACTACCGATGTGGTGCGGGATGTTTCTCCCTGCATAGTTGTCTGGGCTATTATCGCCTCCTTGTGAAAGGGTATTCTGTCATTTCGGCTCAGTAGCGGTGCTTCTAAGATCTCTGAGGCTAGGCACAAGTTGCCATGATGCTATGAACGATTGTTCCGCGGTATTGATATGATGGTAGGCTGTTTGCCTACGTGTCAGGGCAGTGAATGACTTGAAAGGAGGTTTACTCAGTGCGTGATCTAGAGATTCGGTATTTTATTACCGGCAGGGGAAGGGCAATCAGACTAAGAATGGTCAGATGTGGGCTGATGGAGTAACGAGACTTGGTATTTGTGAGCGTGGTGGAGTTTTCTTCTATGATGAGGTGTCATTGTCCTAATTGAACGTACTAAGTTCGCCGGTGTTATGATCTTCTACAATTCGCCGTTGGGGTAAAATATTGTGAAATAGTATTGAAGATGCGTCTGTCAGATATCGTGGGGTGCGGTAGTGCAGGATTGAATCAATGTTCCTAATGTCGACGGATCGAGGAAGATGATCTTCAAAAAGGTTTAAAGTTAGCAGCAGTTGTGGGTTCAAGTGCCACGAAGATAGATTTTATTTAAGGCAACAACTGAGCAACAAAGGATGAGCAAGGATATGTGGGGAGTATCAGGCGGTGGTTAAAATTTCTAGAAGACCAAGTATAAGAAGCAAAGGTCGAGTAGTCGACTAAAGGGGTGAGTTTCGCCAAAGTGGGAGAGTTTGAGGTGATTTAGGAATTTTAGTGATTTGGTGATTTGGGCCTACGGATTAATTTGGAGTATGGGCTATTAGGCGGCAGGAGATTTGATATAACGGAAAGGAGCTGCTTGAAATGAAGAAGGATACCTAACTTTGAATTGGAAGGATGTTGCCGCGCACTTAATTGATGTCCACGGGAGGTGAATGGACTTGTGTAGCTAGAGAGTGAGCTTGGACTCAGGATGGGTCACTAATGTCATGGGGATTTCACCCCGTGTAGCAGCGTTGGAAGACGTCGGTATGTAAATCCCATAGGTGGGTTAATCCCAGTGAGCGGATCGGCAGTTGCATGGTTGGCGGAGATTCTGTGGAAATTCTATTGGTTATACAGCAGGGAGATCGGTACTGCGAATGTGGTTGATGATTCAGAGTATAAAAAGGGGTTTTACAGAAAGATCTCGAGAATTTTGGCGGTCGATTGAACAAGGTGATGTCAATACGAAATCAAGGATCCGGGTGAAGTCCAGAATTGTGTAGTAATGGCTTCAAGCTAAGTGAGAGAGTCCCATCGCCTATGATTAGGGTTGCATGGTTAACTACTTGCGAGGTTTCTGGTTATTAGCATATTGAAGGGTCATTCCAGCTACGGAAAGGACATAAGCGGTGATTTGAGCAAAGGAATTGTTAAAGGTGTACTATGGTTGGCCTTATTAGTAGGTTATGCTGATGCTGATTATGCAGGTTTCTTAGTGGACAGGAAAAGTACTTCAGGTATGGCACATTTCCTGGGGTCATGTCTAGTGTCATGGGCTACCAAAAAGCAAAATTCAGTAGCCCTGTCTACTGCTGAGGCTGAATATGTTGTTGCTGTCTCTTGTTGTGCTCAATAGCTATGGATCAAACAACAGCTGGTAGACTTTGGAATTGAAGTGGGGTGTATTCCAATATTTTGTGATAACACTAGTGCTATAAGTATGACAAAGAACCCTGTTCATCATAAAAGGACCAAGCACATAGATGTTAGACAACACTTCTTAAGAGATAACTATGAGAAAGGGTTAATATCCATAGAATTTTGTGCTACTGATAAACAAATAGCTGACATCTTCACTAAAGCACTGAGTAGAGAAAACTTTGAAAGGAACAGGTTGGAATTAGGGATGATTAAGATCACCTAAAAGGTCCAGTTCAGAATGCACAATGAAAAAAAAATATTGAAAAATGAAAAAAAATTGAAAAAAAAAATATTGGTTAGGAGTTCTTAATTCAATGTAAATATCTAAACTAATTCTTACTCAGTCTCATACTTTAATTAGTATACTCCTGTGACATGTGTTTATATGAATCTTTAATCTCTTACAAAGTTTTTCTATTTTGACATTTGAGGCATGATCAAGAAAAGTTTTACTTGAAGAACCTGGTTCATCAGTATATGCTCATAAGAAAGTTCAGGTATGTTTCTATACTTTGCACAATTAGAAAGATAAAATTACCAATCATGAGCAGAAGTCCTAATTACACCAAACTTTCAAAAATTCTATCTGTTGAGCATTGAACTAGTTTCATTATCCTAGAAGTCTAACTAAAACGGGATTGTTTCCTAAAAACTAGCGTCTCATTAATCTCTAAAGAGACCGGAATTCTAATTTGATTAGACTCCTAATTGACTACTGAAAAGGCTGTCGTTACAGGCTTAATCATGATCCCTCTTTAAATACATTCCACACCTTCTCTCATCACTCACAACCGTCATTCACTTCTCAAATACTTCTGAAAAACCCCTTTCTTCTCCAAAAATTCCCAAAAGATTTCCACAAAATTCTCCGCCATGACTAATCCTCAAGACAATCCTGGAACTCCCCCACCTGTTTCCCCTAATACCTCATCATCAACACCTCCAGTTGAAACCCCAAAACCCAGATTTCGCCGGCAAAAGATGTTAGCCAGAAAAACTGTAGCATTCGGCTCTCTCAGAAAAGCCTTGAACGAGAAATTAAAGGCCAGTCAAAGGAAAAAGGTTTCAGCTGAAGAATCCGACTCAAGCTCTGAGTCTGAAAAGTTCATATCTGCTAGTGAAGGAGAAGAACCTGGGTCTTCTGATAATGACAAGAGTCAAGAAACCCGAGGTGAGGTCAACACCTGTTTTGTATTTCTGATGTATCAGAGAAGGAAGATAGTAGGTTTGTGTTGGTGGATTCTGTGAAAAATGTTGAAGGGGCTGAGTCTAGTAGGAGGAGAAAGAAAAAGAAAGGGGAGGTTCTTGCTATATGTGGTGGTGGAGAAGAAGGTGGCTTAAAGTCAGGGGGAAGCGGATCAGGAGAGGCTGCTGAGGGACTTGTTCAAATGAGTAAACAACAAGAAGAACAAGGTTCTTCTGTGGATGGGACTTTAGCAGATATGCTAAAGAAAGTAGGGGCCAGTTATGACCCAAAGAAGCGCAAGGCGTCTTCACAAAGGGCCCCAGTTGCTTCTGAACCCTCAAAGAAAAGCAAAGTAACATCTCCCAAGACTACTGCTACTTTTGTACCTAGAGGAAGAGCTACAAGGAGCAAAGCAAGGCAAAGTAAAGCAGAACTGCAGGAAGCATTAGAGAAGAGTAAAAAAAAGAAGAAGAAAAAGGGAAAAGAAAAGGTAGTAGAAAGTTCTGAAGCTGCTGAAGAAGAGGAGGAGGAGATGGAACCGGTCCATCAAGAGAGAGGTACAACTGTGGAGGTTCCCACTGACAAACCAAAAAGAACCAAGACTCTTGCAAAGAAGTCTTCAAAGTCTGTACTTGCTGAACCTTCTTTGGCTAGAAGAACTAGGTCTGCAGTAAAGGGAAAACAAGTGAAAATTACTGAAGAAGAAGATGAAGAGTGGAGTGGAGAAGAAGAGGAGGAGGAGTCTGAACAAGAGCAGGATCGTTTTGTTATTTTTAGCAGAAGGAAGATATTGAAGGGTAGGCTGCTGAAAGACCTGGAAGAGCCAGGCATGCTTAGGTTGTTGGATGTTTTAGCTGCACAGGGTTGGAAGGACATGGTCCTTCAGATGGATGGAAGACTAGCCATAAGAGAGCTGATTGAATTCATGGAAAATAGTTTTGTGAAAAATGGGCTAGTGACCAGTGTGGTGAAAGGTGTGAAGGTGAAGTTTGATGCACCTGAATTGGGCAGGATTCTAGACATTCCAAGTGAGGGCTATGATGATTACACCAGGCAAAGGTGGCCTTGTCTAGATGATCTGCCCACAACACTCCAAATCACCAGGAACTTCTGTGATACAAAGGATGCTGAAGAGGTGCCTGAAGCAAGATTTGTTCAAAAGAGTGAAATGAAGCCAGAACATAAAGTGATCTTTGAGTTTGTGAACAAGTGTCTGCTGCCTAGACAGGAGAGGAGCACACTGCAAATTATATGGACCTGGTTCTCATAGAGTGTCTTGTGAGGGGTAAGCAGATTAATTGGCCTGCTTTCATAGTAAAACTGCTGAACAGAGTCATCAATGGTTCAAGGGCTCATGCTACTCCTTATGGATTCATTCTAACAACTGTACTGGGCAGTTGAACGTTCCTTTGAAGAAATGGGAAATGGCCTCCAGTAAGGAGCACTTTGGAATCAAGACTCTCCAGGCCTGTGGCTATCTGCTAAGTGTAGCCCCTATTGAACCGGGTTCATCGGTGAAGACTCCAGTGAATAGCAAGGTTAGGGCTTTGGTTCACGAATGTGGGACCAAAGATGCCGAGATTGCTAGGCTTCAGGCTCGTGTGGCTGAGTTGGAAGAAGAAAGGAATGGGCTGAAAGCAGAACTAGCAAAAGAGAAAGAAAATAGTGAAGGGATGCTACAAACAATGCTCAACTTACTCCAATCCCAACCCTCTAGTTCTTCAAAGACTTAGCCCTCTTTGTCCTTGTTTTGAACCAGTTCAGTTAACCCCCAGTGACCCAGATTAGGGATTTTTTCTTGTTTTTGCTCATGATTGATTGTTTTTGTTCTTTCTTTTTGTGGACTGTCTTGTAGAAGCACTGCCTTATCAATGACAATATGCATTTCTCTTGTTTTATGATGATTCTGCTCTTAATAGTTATATTTGTCAAGTTGATTTTTGATTAACTAAAGCATGCTTTCACTTGCAGTTGCCCCAGTGGCCATGAGTAATGATTACTATTCTGGGATTCACATGTTTATGCAACTTTTCGATGATGCCAAAAGGGGGAAGATATTGTGTATTGTGCTTAAAAACTATTTTTCTGAACAGTGATGTTTATGACCTAATTAAATCTGGCCCATAATGATAAGTTAAAATTTTCAAGTGATGATATTTTAGCTGAGTTCCACAGGTAATCTCATCAGTAAAAGCACAGAGTTTGTCATCATCAAAAAGGGGGAATTTTTTGGCCCAAGATCAGTTGAAGTTTTAAAGAATGACAAATGAACTCAGTAAAGGACCAGGTCCATCTTAGGAGACATAGTTGTTATGGCCCATGCACATGAGATGCACGTGAAGAAGATAAGTCCTTGGGGATCAAGCAGCAATATCTTCTGACCTGATCGAAAAGATTGCATATGGGATAAGGAGAAGATGTCTCCTTATAAGAAGAGAACACATCCGGATAAGGGTTGGAGTTTGGATTGGTCTACGACTCAAACTCAATGGAGGATCAGAAATTGAGTTACAATCCAACTCTAATTACTAATCTAATAAATAACTGAGTTGTTCTCTTTTACAGGTATGCACATACGCTGAAGTTAAGCAAAATTGAGAGCAAAAGAGCAAGGCTATTTTGCAAGCAATTTATGTGAGATTGAGTGTGCACGCCTGCAGCTACTTGAACAAGATAGAAGAACCAGTTCCATTGCGTTTATTCTTATTCCAGTTCAATTGTAGTAGGTGATTTAAAACTTGTACCTTTATAGCTTTCATAGAAGCAATTGTATTAGGTACTTTGAGTATTCATGTTAGAGTTAACTTGAAAGTGTCGCAACAGTTGAGGCTGTGTGCCACACTGGGATTAGAGTTAATCCTTAGGTTTACAAGAGTTTTGTAAATGCTGTTTTTGGCTCTTTGAGTTTAGTGGATGTTTGGGAAAATCCTACTGAGTAGTAGGTCGTGGTTTTTTCACCTTTTGAGCCAGGTGTTTTCCACGTAAAAATCCTTGTGTTCTTTAATTTTCTGTATTTTAATTCCGCAAACAGTAGTAGTTAGAACACCTAGAAGAACCAGGTTCTTCTAGATCGAAAATTGGGTACCACACAAATCACCCCCCCCCCTCTTGTGTGGTATTGACATTTGGAACGTCATTTTATTTTCTATTTTGGTTTGTATAAAAAGTTAAGTTACATTTTCTATAAATTCATCCCTCGTTTGTATATTCTAACTCCCCATTGTAAATATTTATTCTAGTTTCTTTTTCGCAAAATTTTTTTCGTTTTTAGCTTTATAGTTAGGCTCGTAGCCTTTTGTTTTGTTTTGACGTTTCCAAAAAGCCCTTGGTTTTCTTAAGGCCACGGTTCTTTCCAAGGGTGGAATATTGTGTGAATCGGGTGGCTCTTCCCGATGATGGATGGAGTGACTACCTTCTTAAGGGTTTGAGTCCGTTTCTTTGATTTTTCTTTTGTTTTTGATAGTGGTAGTTAAGGGCACCTCAAGCAAAGCTTCACTTGGGCCTAGCACATTTGCCTTTGATCGCATGGTCAAAGACATAATGTTGTGCTTAGGATGGTGAAAGTCATGGCCTTGAGACTCTTGCGTTGACCAAAAATCATCATGTGGTCTCTTCGGACCATTGTGTGCTTAAATCGTAACTAAGGTCGTTGTGGGCCCTCGACTCGATGTCTTTAGCAATCCCTTAGTGTGTGTGGTGAGGAATCTAATTGTGAGTCCAAGTCCCGAGCCAATGGTCTAGAACTTGCCCTGAATGTCTATTGAGGCGAAATCCTAGGTGAAATTTGACTTGAGAAGTGATTATAGGCTCTCTTTGATCCGAATGTTAAGCTGAACAATTCCATAGCCTACCAAAAAGATGATCCCTAGTTAACCCTTTTGAGCCTTAAACCTTTTCTTTCAAGAACCAATGCTACAAGCATATACCCGTTCTAAATGATTACCCTCTCTTGGCACCCAAATCTTCCCTTGAGTAATGGCAAATGTCTAAGTTTAGGGGGAGAGACAAGAAAGGAAATAAAGTGGTAGAAAGGTACAAAAGCAAAAGAAAAAGGGAAGGCAATGAAAAAGCAAGAAAAGAAAAAGACAAAAAGAAAGTTCAAAGTGAACAAGAATAAAAAGGGAGTCAAAGAAAACAAAAGTGAAAAGAAAAAGGTGTGGAAAAAGTAGAAAAGGAGAAACGTTTTGAATTGCATAAGAAAGAGTGACAATGTGTCTCTCTAACCCCTTGTAAAGAAGTAAAATACTCAAAAGAGTCAAAAGAGTTGTGCCATAATGAATCAAAAGAAGTGCTTAAGGGAAGATTTAACCCATTTTAATAAAAACATGTCCTACCCTTACCCAAAAGCCTTCATGATGACTCCACAAAAGCCCTATAGGATCTTGAGTTGAAGGAAACCTTATTAGTGGATACTTAAATAAGGGGCAAGCATATGGTACCTAAAGCCGGACTTGTGACCTTCTTCTTGAGAGAGATGAGTGAAACTCCATCAACCTCAATTTGTGTGTTAATACTCTAAAAGGTGAAGTTCGCTTAGGGAGAGTTGAGGACGTGTGAGTTTGGGTTCCACAATAACCAAAGTAATTGAGACAAGCTCTTTGATGAAATGTGTCAACTCTTGATGCTCTTGTGTCACACTTGATCCATGGTATTTCAAAAGTTAAATATGTTAATGATGCATTCGTATTGAGGGTAATTGTTAGTCCCAATTGATGCTTGTTGAGATTGCCTTAGGATGGCTGGAATATTGTGGATTTTCCCTTAAGGGGTGGGTCTTATTTTGTTTGCTTGAGGACAAGCAAAGGCTTAAGTTTGGGGGAGTTGATAAGTTAGGATTTTAATGTGTTTTATACCCCTACTTGCCTATGCTTTGGTTATAAATTGATACAAAATAGTCCCAAAATGCTCACAAGTTGTACTTGATTGCAGGTTTGATCGACAAAGCGACGAAAGTCAAATATCGGCTCAGAAAGGAGTGAAACCTGCTCAAGTGTCAAAGATCAAGGAAGTTGAGGAAAAGAGGCCCTAGTGCGGACCGCACAACTGTGACCGCAGCCGCACTAGGAGGTTCAGAGAATGGAAAAATTCAAGGGGAGGCTACGCGGCCGCGGTCAATCCAACGCGGTCCGGGGTCAGGCTCCGCGGCCGCGTTACACTTTTACGCGGTCCGCGGAGCAGAGATTCAGAGAGCCTATTTTTTGACCCTTTCCAAGCAATGCGGCCCGCGCTCAATTCTGTGCGGCCGCGCCAATTTCCACCGCGGCCGCGCTACATTTTTACGCGGTCCGCGGTCCTCAACTTTTAAGAAGTAGAAGCCAAGAGTTCAAGAGCCAGTGCGGCCGCGGTCATGTTTGCGCGGTCCGTGCTGACCCTGCAGGGGTATTTTTGTCCAATTTTTCCAGCCCAGTATAAATAGAACCCTTTTCTGTTTTAGGATAAGTTTTGTTTTTCTGAAGATGCTGAGCTCGTGAGAACGCCTAGTTTAGCCATTTTTGGCATTCTTACTCTTCAATATTGTATTTTCTTCCTTGCAATTAATTAATATATTTACTTCTTCATCTATTTCTTTAATTTTTGCATCTAGCATGAGTAGCTAAACTCACCAGCTAGGGTTGTGGCTCAACTCTAGCGTGGGTAATTGATGGGTATTGCCATCTAAGGTTAGAATGATATTGGATGTTTGCTATTTGGGTTAATTTTAGGTTTTAATTAAGGATTAGTGGTTGCAAACACTGATTCTAGCTTGGTGGGTTCAACTCTTCTTGAGAAAGAGAGTCTATAACCCCAAAATTGACCCAACAAGGAATTGGGATGGGCCCATGAGAAATGGTAGTCCCAATTAACGGGTTAAATCTCGAGAGAGTAATCACCCTACTTGAACCCTAGTTGCTTGGTCTAATTAGCCTACCCAATTGGTCTCTCGAGAGTCAATTGGGCAAAATCACTCTCTCTACCGAGAGGTGTGAGAGTGGGTACAATTGTGTAACGGTTATAGCATAAGCCCCAAATATGTCAATTTATCCTTAGTAGCATCTACCCGTTAATTAGCCACCTAGGCAATGCCACGACCCTAGTGCCTTTCTCTATATTAATCACAACTTAGAAATATTCCCGTAGAATAATTTAGCTTCAATCATTAGTCTTATAATAGTAGATATAAAAATCAAAACCAAGGATGTTTGAAGTAATATTAGAAGCACAACTTCAATTCTAGACTAAACAGACAATACAACTCCATTACTAGCTCCCGGTGGAAATTCGATCCCGAACCACTATTCGGGTAAAAGCTGTTGCAACCCGCTCTTCCTACCTTAGTGTAGTGTTAACTCGGCAGCGATCAGCGACCTGGGAGACCGAGCAGGATATGCGCAGCCGTTACCCTCATCTTTTCACTACTTCAGGTATGTCTCTATGCTCGTTCGAGGACGAACGAATGTTTAAGTGTGAGAGGATGTAATGACCCAGCCGGTCGTTTTTAGAATTTACGCACCGGTCCCCTATTTACTGCTTTCCCCATGTTTATTTCTACTATTTCGAATTTCCGGGAGGTTCGGTTTTGAATTTCGGATAGTTTTGGGATACTTAGTCCCTAAATGAGAGCTTAAGTCTTGGAAATTTGACCATAGCTGGAACAGTGTGAAGGCGGCCTCAAAATGGAAATCCGATGGTTCCGTTAGCTCCGTTGGGTGATTTCGGGCTTAGGGGCGTGTTCGGATTGTGTTTTGGAGGTCCGTAGCTAATTTAGGCTTGAAATGCCGAAAGATGGATTTTTGAAGTTTCCAGTTCGATAGTGAGATTTTGATCCAAGGGTCGGAATGGAATTCCAGAAGTTCGAGTAGCTCTGTGGTGTTGAATGTGACGTGTGTGCAAAATTTTAGGTCATTCAGACGAGGTTTGATAGACTTTTTGATCGAAAGCGTATTTGCAGAAATTTGGAGTTCTTAGGCTTGAATCCATGGTTAATTTGAGGTTTCGATGTTGTTTTAGGTATTTTAGGGATTGGTACAAGTTTGGACAGTGGTATTAGACTTGTTGGTGCCTTTGGTTGAGGTCCCGGGGGGCCTCGGGATGATTTCGAGTGGTTGACGGAGGAAATTTTGGAGTTTGAGTTGCAGCAGCTGTTGGTTTTCTGTCATAACCGCACCTGCGGTTCTGGTCCCGCAGGTGCACCGCCGCAGATGCAGCTCAGTGACCCCAGAAGCGGATTTGGGGAGAATCAGCAAGTTCCGCAGATGCGGGTATTTCACCGCAGAAGCGGTACCGCACCTGCGGATGGGTAACCGCAGGTGCGGAAATTGTCCCTTAAGTGATAAGTTGCAGATGCGACCTTTGTTTCGCAAATGCGGGACTGCAGAAGCGGTCCCAAGGCCGCAGATGCGGAAACAGCTGGGCAGAAATGTTTTAAAAGACGTTCCGCGACTTTGGGGTGGTATTTCCACCATTTTTAATCATTTTTGGAGCTCTTGAAAGGGATTGAAGAGGGATTCGAGAGGAATCACTTGGAGGTAAGATTCTTGGTCTTAAAACTTGTTTCTAATGTGAAATCTACCTAGTAAATCATGGAATCTAGGCCTAAATTGAAGAACTAGGGCTTGAGATTAAGAGACTTTAAAATGAGAATTTGAGGGGTCATTTGGACTCCGATTTCAGTGTTCTTGGTATGTATGAACTTGTGAGAGTGTGAGGATTCTGGAAATATAAATTTTACCCGATTCCAAGACATGGGCTCGAGGGGCGTTTTGGTCATTTTACCTAATTTTGCGTATTAGCTTAGAATTTCTTTGTAGAATCAGTACTTGAAGTGTTATTTACATTATGCAATTGAATTGAATAGATTTGGGCCATTTGGAGTCGAGTACTCGTGGCAAGAACGTGGTCTCAGGTTTATTATTAGCCTGTTCGAGGTAAGTGGCTGGTCTAACCTTGTTTGGGGGACATTTCCCCTTAGGATTGATATTGTGATAATTGAAATGCCTTGTACGTGAGGTGACGAGTGCGTACTTCTGCTAATTTTTGGAAATCCGGTTTTTCATTAAAAATAGCCTTAAATTGTGTTCTTCCTTTTTCTTGCTTACACTAATTGGGAATTTAGCCTGCTGTTAGTCTAGAGAAGCATGTCTAATTGACTAAATTGCTCTATTTGCCTTAACTGCCTTATTTGTATTACGTGAAGCGTGCTAGGTTAGAATTATCTTGTTTGCCATGGTATGAAGTTGAGCTTAATTTGAGTAATTCCTTTTTGCTATTGGTGTGCCTTTATTTTGGGGCTACGGGAAGGCATCCCGGGAGACCCCCGTACGTATTCATGATCGAGCTGAGGTGCGGGATACCGAGAGATCCCTGGCACATATATTGAGGATACTAAGAGATCCTCGGGATACCAAGAGATCCCTGGCATATATTGAGGATACCAAGAGATCTCTGGTATATATTGAGGATACTAAGAGATCCTCGGATACCGAGAGATCCCCGGTTATTATTCTTGTGTTTGTTTTGCCTCTGTATCAGTTGTAGTATCTTATATCATGTGATATTTTTACTGTTGCACTTATTTATACTGCTCTTATCTACACTGTCGAACTTTATACTATTATTTAATCTCAGTAGGGCCCTGACCTTCCTCGTCACTACCCGACCAAGGTTAGGCTTGGCACTTACTGAGTACCGCTGTGGTGTACTAATGCCCTTCCTACGCATTTTTTTCGTATGCAGATCCAGGTACCTCTACTCAGACTTACCATCCTTGAGGCGAGGCAATTTTACGGAGACTTCGAGGTATATCTGTTGCATCCGCAGATCGAGGAGTCTCTCTCCATTTTCTCTTATAGTGATTAGCCCTTTTATCTTTACTGTTGATGTAGACTTTCCGGAGTTAGAGCATTTTACTATATTCGTAGCTTGTGATTCATGGGTTTCTGGGTTTTGGGAACATGTATTAGTTTTGAGAGTTAACGTTGTGTATGCCGGGTGGCACTCTTAAACGTTGTTTATTTACTCTATCTCTGTTTTAACTTTTTTTTTTCCGCAAATTTGGTTTATTTTCCGCATTTTAGGCTTACCTAGTCGTAGAGACTAGGTCCCATTACGATGGTTCACGGAGGGCGAACCGGGGTCGTGACACATCTAAAAATGAATCATATTCACTTCCTTTGTTAAAAAAAACTCAAAAAAAACTAGGCAATCAACTTGCATCAATTAGGTCTGATCATGGTACTGTGTTTGAAAATACTAAATTTGTTGAATTTTGTGATGTGCATGGCATAGATCATAACTTTTCTGCACCTAGGACTCGACAACAAAATGGTGTAGTTGAAAGAAAGAATAGGACATTAGAAGAAATGGCTAGGACTATAGTTCTTTCTAGTAAACTGCCTCATACTTTCTGGGCAGAAGCCGTGAACACTGCATATTACATCATAAATAGGTGCATGACCAGACCTCTTGTTGAGAAGACTCCTTATGAGTTACTTAAAGGGAGAGAGCCAAATATATCCCATCTTAGGGCATTTGGATGCAAGTGCTTTGTGCACAATAATGGCAAAGACTCCCTAGGTAAGTATGATCCCAGAAGTGATGAGGGAGTATTTTTGGGATATTCTTCACATAGTAAAGCTTATAAGATCTATAACAAAAGAACTATGTTTGTAGAAGAAAGTGTACATGTGGTTTTTCATGAAACTAATATTCTTTCTGAGAGACAAGAACATTAAGATGAAGCAATTGGGCTGGTAAGAAGTTTAAATGAAATCACAGCCCAGACTGAAGCTGCACCAGAAGAAGGAATAGGTGATGGAACAGGTTCTTCTACTCAGGACAACCTGACAGGGGGAACTGAACAAAGAGGAACTGAATCTCAAACCTCGATGGAACCTGTCCATGAACCTGTTCCACAACAACAAAGCATCAAAAGAACATCAAGGGGAAAAAAGTTAGTTGTGAAATCTTACAAGTATCAAAGTTCTCATCCCATTGAGAATATAATCACTAACCCAACCTCTGGTATCAAAACCAGATCTTTATTAAAGAACCTTTGTGCTTTTGATGCTTTCTCATCTCTTATTCAAACTAAGAAAGTTGTTGAGGGTTTGCAGGATGCAGATTGGGTAAATGCAATGCAAGATGAACTCAACTAATTCGAAAGGAGTCGAGTTTGGCATCTAGTACCAAGCCCAAGGACATATCAGTAATTGGCATAAAATGGGTCTTTCGAAACAAATGCCTTATGTAGAGATCAATTTGAGAGGAAAAGGTTGGAATTAGGGATGATTAAGATCACCTAAAAGGACCAGTTCAAAGTTAAACGGAAAAAAATGAAGAAAATATATTTGAGAAAAAAAAATATTTGCTAGAAAGTCAGTAAATTTTGTATATAATTAGATTAAATCTTGCTCAGTCTCATACTTTCAATAGTATACTCCTCTGTCATGTGCTAAAATGACTCATTAATCTCTAATGATATTTTCTCTGTTTTGGCAAATTTAGACTTACACAAGGGAATTTTCAATGAAGAACCTGGTTCATCAAGATAAATAGGTATATTTTCTACACTCTACATAATTTGAAATAATTATATTTGGATCATGAGCAGAGTCCTACCTAATTCCAAACTCCTTTGGACTTATCCGTTGCAAGTGAACCAGTTCCGTTCAAAAGAGTCCCAATCGAATTGAAGTACCTAGATTCTAGGGATACACTCTAACGCCTCTTCAAAACTGAATTTCAGTTTGATTAGACTTCAAAGAGTCGTAAAACTGTCGTTACCCCATTAATTATTCCTCTATATATTGATCAACATTAGTGTATTCCTTACTTCATCTCTCTCAAGCCGTCAAAAACTCTCATTCTTCTTTCATCTTCCAAACACGATTTAATTGTCTTCTCTTCCATACCCTAGCCATGATATGTCGAACACCTCTGAAAATCCTTCATCACCACCACAGGAAACCACTTCCACACCTTCTACCACTGCTTCAACCACACCAATCTCTAGGAAAAGTAGAGTAAAGATGGTAGCTCGTAAGATTGTCGCTGAAGGAGAGCAGATCAAGAAAATAAACAAGCAATTGAAAGCAGGTAGGGAAGAAGAATCCCAGAAATTTGAAGATTCATTTAAGTCTGCTACTAAGGGGGAAGAAAGTAGTTCTTCCGAAACTGAACAGGTATCTTCTGATCCAAAGTTACTCCTGAGACAATTTCTGAAGTTGCTGCAAATTTGGAGAATTGATTTGTAATGGTAGGATCTATAGCAGGTGTTAAGACTACAGAATCTAGAGAAGTTGGTGGTAAAAATAAAAAGGGAAAATAAAAAAAGAGCAAGGGTGCTAGGAGTACTGTGAGGGGAAAGAGTACAAGAGTGGTTGATTCTTCACCCACTCTTGTTGGTCTAATAAAAGAAACTGGTGCAATGGTTGTTTGGGGAGAGGATTTACTGAAATATAAGAGAGTGTGAGCAAAACAGGGGGAAGTGGGTCTGGCGAAGTTGCTGAGAGGTTGGTTCAACTTGGGAAAAATATAGATGAACCTGTTCCATCTGAACAGGAAACCCTCACGGACCTACTGATAGGGTTATCAATGGCGCCAAAACTCATGCCATTCCCCATGGCTTCATTCTCACAATTGTACTTGCACATTTCAAGGTACCTATGAAGAATTGGAAGATTATATTTCAGTAAATCCTCTCCCCAAACAACCATTGCACCAGTACAATTGTGAGAATGAAGCCATGGGGAAGTGGGTCTGGCGAAGTTGCTGAGAGGTTGGTTCAACTTGGGAAAAATATAGATGAACTTGTTCCATCTGAACAGGAAACCCTCGCGGACCTACTGATAGGGTTATCAATGGCACCAAAACTCATGCCATTCCCCATGGCTTCATTCTCACAATTGTACTTGCACATTTCAAGGTACCTATGAAGAATTGGGAGATTAGTACAAGCAAGGATCAATTTGGGGTTAATATTCTACTTGCTTGTGATTATGAAGTCTATGCCACTCCTAAGGAAATTGGTTCATCCAAGAAGGTACCGGTGAATAGCAAGGTCAGAGCCTTGATGCAAGAAATTGGGGCTAAGGATGCTGAGATTGAGAGGCTAAAGAAGAGGTTGACTGAGGTAGAGACTGAGAGAGATGATCTTAAAACTGAGCTGGCAAGAGAAAAGGAGAATAATGCTGGCATTATTTAGGATATGCTAGAACTCCTCCAAGCCAAAAACCAAGCAACTAGTTCTTCCTAGCCTTAAGCCTCTTAGCCTAGTGTAGATCAACCAGTGACCCAGTTCGGGATTTTTGTTATTGTTTTTTCTCATGTTTTCTTCTTATGCTTTGTGGTAGAATCTAATCAATAATCAATGAAATTCACTGTCTTTTGCTCTAATTGTTTGTTTATATTTCTTTGATGGTTAAAATTCTTAGCTTGATCTATGATGATTAATCCATGATTACATTTGAAGTATTCCTAGTGGCCATGAGTAAGATTTAAAATCTGGTTATCTTACATTTTTATGCAACTTTTCGATGATGCCAAAAGGGGGAAAACAAATAGGTTATGCTTTAAGTAAGTGTTGTTTAGATTTGAACAAGTGATGTTTATAACTAATGTACTGGTCCTTGATGATAAGTGATAAAAA
>NW_017670788.1:238074-261981 GCF_001879085.1 Nicotiana attenuata
GAGAATTATCAGTGAAGAACCTGGTTCATCAAGATAACACGGTATGTTTTCTACACTCTGCATAATTTGAAATAACTATATTTGGATCATGAGCAGAGAGTCCTACCAAATACCAAACTCCTTTTGGACATATCCGTAACAAGAGAACCAGTCCCGTTCAAAAGAGTCCCAACCAAATGGAAGTACCTAGATTCTAGGGATACACTCCAACGTCTCTTCAAAATTGAATTTCAGTTTAATTAAACTTCGAAGAGTCTGAAAAGATGTAGCTACCCCATCAATTATTCCTCTGAATATTGATCAGCTTTGGTGTATTCCTTACTTCATCTCTCTCAAGCCGTCAAAAACTCTCATTCTTCTTTCATCTTCCAAACACAATCTAATTCTCTTCTTTTCATACCCTAGCCTAGATATGTCAAACACCTATGAAAATCCTTCATCACCAAGCAAATAAACAAGCAATTGAAATCAGGTAGGGAAGAAGAATTCTAGAAATCTGAAGATTCATTTAAGTCTGCTACTAAGGGGGAAGAAAGTAGGTCTTTCAAAACTTAACAGGTATCTTCTGATTCTAAAGTTTCTCTTGAGACAATTTCTAAAGTTGCTGCAAATTTGAGAATAGATTTGTAAGATGTATAGCAGGTATAGAGTCTACATAATCTGGAGAAGTTGGTGGTAAAAATGAAAAAAAAAGGAGAGCAAGGGCGCTAGGAGTACTGTGAGGGGAAAGGGGACAAGAGTGGCTGATTCTTCACCCACTCCTGTTGGGTCTGGCGAAGCTGCTGAGAGGTTGGTTCAACTTGGGAAAAATATAGATGAACCTGTTCCATCTGAACAGGAAACCCTCGCGGACCTACTGATAGGGTTATCAATGGCACCAAAACTCATGCCATTCCCTATGGTTTCATTCTCACAACTATGCTTGCACATTTCAAGGTACCTACGAATAAGTGGGGTTAATACTCTGCTTGGTTGCGATTATGAAGTCAATGTCATTCTTAATGAACCTGGTTTATCTAAAAAGACACCTATCAATAGCAAAGTCAGAGTCTTGGTACAGGAGAGTGAGGCAAAGGATATTGAGATAGCAAGGCTGAAGACACGATTGGTTGAGGTAGAATCTGAGAGAGATGTTCTCAGAACTGAACTTGCAAGGGAAAAGGAGAAGAATGATGGAATTCTTCAAGACATGCTGAAACTTCTCCAAGAAATAACCCAGCCCTACCTCTTCCAAGTCTTAAATTCTAGCCTAGTGTAGATCAACCAGTAACTCAGTTCGAGACGTTTTGTTTCTTTTGCTCATGTTTTCAGTATTTTTATTTCTTCTTATGCTTTGTGGTAGAATCTTATCAATCATCAATGAAATTCACTGCCTTTTGCTCTAATTGTTTGTTTATATTTCTTTGATGGTTAAAATTCTTAGCTTGATCTATGATGATTAATTCATGATTGCATTTGAAGTAGCCCCAGTGGCCATGAGTAAGTTTTAAAATCTGGTTATCTTACATTTTTATGCAACTTTTCGATGATGCCAAAAGGGGGAAAACAAATAGGTTATGCTTTAAGTAAGTGTTGTTTAGATTTGAACAAGTGATGTTTATAACCTAATGTACCTGGTCCTTGATGATAAGTGATAAAAAGGAAAAATATTTCTAACATTGTGTTGATGTTAAGCTGAGTTGAAATAGGGCCTAAGCTTATGAAAAGCACAGAGTTTGTCATCATCCAAAATGGGGAATTTGTTGGCCCAAGTAAAGGTTAGTTTTGAAGATGACAAAGGAACTCAGTCATGAACCAGGTCCATCCCTCCAAGTCCATCCCTTGTGTGCATAGAAACGAGCAGATTCGAGCATGTGGGATGCACGTGAAGGAGATAAGCTTAACTTGGTGTATTTAATATCTCCTGATCGAAAAGGTTGCATAATTGATAAGGAGAAGGACTCCTTTATCAAAGAGATCACTATCCAAGATATGGAAGGAGTTAGAAGTTGAAATCAACTAGAACTCTTCCACCAAGGAAGAGTAGCATCAGAATTCTAGTTAATCCTTATTCACTAACTCTATAAATTGCAGGATGTTCTCACTATACAGGTGTTGCACAAACGCAGAAGTTAAACGTGAGTTGAGAGCAAAATAGCAAGGCAATTTTGCAAGCAATTCGTGTGTGATTCAAGTGTGCAAACCTGAAGCTACGTGAACCAGATAGAAGAACCAGTTCCAAGTGTCTGTCTTTTATTCTAGTTCAATTGTTGTAGGTGTTTTCATATCGCACCTTTCAGCTTTATCTAGAAGCAATTGTAATAGGTACTTTGAGTCTTCAAGTTAAAGTTAACTGAAGTTGTCGCAACAGTTAGAGTTGTGTGCTACAACGGGATTAGAGGTAATCCTTAGGTTTACAAAGAGTTTTGTAAATGCTGTTTTGGCTCAGTGATTTAGTGAAGCGTTGGGGAAAATCCTACTGAGTAGTAGGTCGTGATGTTTTCACCTTTTGAGCCAGGTGTTTTTAACGTAAAATACTTGTGTTCTTCACTTTCTGCATTTATTATTCTGCAACAATAGTATAAGGAACACATAGAAGAACCAGGTCCTTCCATAATCAATATAAGCGAAAAATTGGACACCACACAAATCACCCCCTCCTCTCTTGTGTGGTACTGAAGTATAAAACATCATTTCTTTTCGGGAACTAGATCTTTCTTCAAATAAAGTTTTGCCAGAGTTCATTCCGTCACATTAGATTTGCAAAGCATCATAATTTCTCTTTTTCTGGTCTAAATTTTGCACGCTTGTGGTCACGTGCTCCAAATGCTCCATAGCCTGAGACAGTATTTTAAAATATTCGCTCTTCAATTTAATTTACGAAAGTTATTTGGGTGATTAAATGTCATAATTCACTATTTTGTTTATCGTTCTTGGCCTCTACAGAGTTATTTGAGTTTTACAAAATGAAATGTTGACTTGCTCCAATTGATAAAAATCATTTTTTCTTCACAGTATTATCACCTCAGTCTCATATATTAATCTAAACCTTTGAGATGATTACAACTCTAAACTCTTTTTTGGAGATTTTAAACTAGGAATATTAGCCCTTTCTAAACCATTTGAGTATCTATTTCAAGTTAAATCTGCTGGAACATACTCTTGAAATTTTATTAGGTTCACCAAGGACTTCAAACTGTTAAGCTTTCCCATAAAAAAACTTCTTATATGTACTTTCACATATGTCATATAGTAACTAATTTGATTTAAATTTCATTTTTTCAGGTTGCTAGGATATTTCAATTATTTTGAATACATGAAGTTGGTCATCTAAATATAGCATATATTCTTTTACTCAAATGTGATTTAACTTTTTATATGTACTTTGTTATAACAAAAAAGTGGACATACATTCATCTATTAGAAGAAATTTATATTTTTAAATATTTTATTTTATAATTCAAACACACAACTTATAATATATACATATATATATATATATATATATGTACTTTTGAATTTTTTGTAATCACTAATTGATTTGAGGCACACGCGCAACGCGCGTGCCCAAATACTAATATATATATTGATAGGTTGCAAGTACTTTGGTCATAAGTACTTTGCTTTATGTTTTGATGATCTAACAAACTTACTATCCAGAACCAAATAAGGAACCTGTTACACATTTACAAGACCTTAAGATCACAAGGTTACAGGTTGGGATCCAGCTTGCATTATGATTCAATTCTTCAGAGTGGAAGGAACATCTGAGGGGACAGGTCCCTACCTGATGTTCTAAACGTCAATACCACACAAGAGGGGGGGTGATTTGTGTGGTACCCAATTTTCGCTCTAGAATAACCTGGTTCTTCTAGGCGTACTAAGTAATACTAGTTGCAGAATAATAAGTACATAAAATAAAGAACACAGAGATTTTTACGTGGAAAACACCTGGCTCAAAAGGTGGAAAAAACCCACGACCTACTACTCAGTAGGATTTTCCCAAACTTCCACTAAAATCACTAAGCCAAAACAGCATATACAAAACTCTTTGTAAACCTAAGGATTAACTCTAATCCCGTTGTGGCACACAGCCTCAACTGTTGCGACAACTTCAAGTTAGCTTATAACTTGAACACTCTAGGTACCTAATACAATTGCTTCTATAAAAGCTGAAAGGTACAATTTTAAACCACCTACTACAATTGAACTAGTATAAAAGAAATACACAATAGAACTGATTCTTCTATCTCGTTCAAGTAGCTTCAAGAGTGCACACTCAAATCTCATATAAATTGCTTGCAAAATCGCCTTGCTCTTTTGCTCTTAATTTTGTTTAACTTCTGCGTATGTGCAATCCTGTAAAAGAGAACAATCACTGTCTTTTAATAGGTTAGTAATCAGAGTTTGATTGAGACTCAATTGCTGATCTTCTATCGTAGTTGAGTCCTTGAAGATCTCAAACTCCAAACTATCTTTATCTGGATTGTGTTCTCTTCATATAAGGAGACTTTCTCCCTTTATCCAATATGCAACCTTTTCGATCAGATCAGGAGATATTGCTGCGTGATCAGTAGGACTAATCTCCTTCACGTGCATCTCACATGTATAGGACTAATCTCCTTCACGTGCATCTCACATGTATAGGTTGATCATGACTGTGCTTCACACGATGGACCTGGTCCATGACTGAGTTCATTTGTCATTCTTCAAAACTTCACCTGTTCTTGGGCCAACAAATTCCCCGTTTGTTATGATGACAAACTCTGTGTGTTTTACTGATTCGAAACCTGTAAGAACTCAGCTTAACCATCAACAGTAAATTTAGAAAATTCACTTATCATCAAGGACCAGGTTGATTAGGTTATAAACATCACTTATTTCAGAATATGTAAAGCATAATATCTCTTCCCCCTTTTGGCATCATCGAAAAGTTGCATACATAATGTGAATCCCAGATTTTAATAAATACTCATGGCCACTGGGCCAACCGCAAGTGCAATCATGGTGCAATCATCAGTAATCAATAAACATACTTAAACTATCAAGGTCAGAATAAGCATTGAACAAGAGAAAACAACAGTTATCATTGATAGAGATATGTTGCCACCAACAATCCACAAAAAGAAAGAAAAAAATATTCAACCATGAGCAAAAAATAGAAAAATCCCTAATCTGAGTCACTGGGGGTACTAGACAAGATCAGGTGACAAAGGCTAGGAGTCCTAAGGCTTGGAGGAACTGGAGGGTTGGGTTTAGAGAAGATTCAACATGTTTTGAAAAATTCCATCATTCTTCTCCTTTTCTTTGGCAAGCTCAATTCTGAGACCATCCCTCTCAGTTTCCACTTCGACCACACGAGCCTTGAGCCTAGCAATTTCAGCATCCTTAGCTGCACATTCCTGAACCAAAGTCCTAACTTTGCTGTTGATGGGTGTCTTCAGAGATGAACCAGGTTCAACTGGGATGGCATTGACTGGATAGTCATAGGCAAGAAGAGTTTTGATGCCAAAGTGTTCCTTGCTCGAGGCCATTTCCCATTTCTTCAGAGGCACATTTAGCCTATCAAGAACTGTGGTCAATATGAAGCCATATGGAGTAGCATGAGCCTTGGAGCCATTTATGACCCTGTCTAGCAATTTGACAATGAGGGCAGGTCAGTTGATTTGCTTTCCTCTCTCCAGGAACTCCATAAGAACCAGGTCCATGTAGTTAGCAGTGTGCCTTCTCTCCTGCCTGGGCAATAAGCACTTGTTGACAAACTCAAACACAACCTTATGCTCTGGCCTCATCTCACTTTTCTGCACAGCCCTGGCTTCATTCAATTCCTCTGAATCACAGAACCTCTTGGTGATTTCAAGGTCAGTAGGGAGGGAGTCCAGGCATGGCCACCTTTGCCTAGTATAGTCATCAAACCCTTCAGAGGGTATGTCCAGAATCTCTCCCAGTTTTTCTGAATCAAACTTCATTGGGACTCCCTTCACCAGGCTACTAACAACTCCATCCTTAACAGCAGCATTTGCCATAAACTCAATCAGCTCATTTCTGGCTAGCTTACCATCTATCTGAAGGACCATGTCCTTCCACCCTTGAGCAGCTAAAGAATCTACCAATCTCATCATCCCTGGTTCCACCAGGTCCTTCAACAATCTACCTTTTAAAATTTTTTCTGCCAAACATGGCAAACCTGTCCTGCTCCTTCTCAGATTCATTCTCTTCTTCTTCTCCACTCCAGTCATCATCATCTGAAACTTTTGTTTGTTTAGCTTTCACTGCAGATCTTGTCCTCTTGGCTAGTGTGGGTTCAGCAGACAAAGGTGCAGAAGAAGACTTCTTGGAGGAAGTCTTGGGCTTTTTAGGCTTGGGTGTAGGAACCTCTTCTGTTGTACCCCTTTCTTGATGGACCAGTTCCATCTCATCTTCCTCAATAACCTCTGAGGATTCTGCAATCTTTCCCTTTCCCTTCTCCATTTTCTTTTTCTTACTTTCTTCTAAGGCTTTTTGTAGATCAGCTTCACTCTTTTTTACCCTGCTTCTTGTGGCTCTACCCCTAGGCACTGAAGAGGCAGTAGGTGTTGGGGATGAAGCTTTTCTGTTCTTGGAAGGCTTGGAAACAGTTGGAGCTTTTGTTGTGGGAGCTCTGCGTTTCTTTGGGTCATAGCTTGCCCCAACCTTTTTTAGTAGATCAGCCAAGGTCTCTTCAGTAGATGAAACAGGTTCATCTCTTTGTTTGCTCAGATGAACCAACCCTTCAGCAGCTTCCCTAGAACCACTTCCCCCTGACTTCATGCCTCTCTTCTAATCTCTCTTGTGCAACCCCACATATAGCAAGAACTGCTCCCTTCCCATTTCCCCTCTCTTCACCACACGCACCCTCTCTCTATTTTTCTTTTTCAGAATTCTTTTTACCTCCACTCCTACGTCTCTCAGGCACTTCAACATCCCTAATAGGACTAACCAGAACAAACCTAGTCTCTAAGTTTCCACTCACAGATGAACTTACCTCAGTGGGGGATTCTTGAGTCTTCTCAGAGTTAGAAGAACCGTGTCCTTCCCCCTCAGTAGCTGATTGATATGATTCTGATTCAGAGCTGGAGTAGGAATTTGGAGTTTTTCTTTGCTTCATTTGGCTTGCTTTTAACCTTTCGTTTAAAACCTTCCTCAGAGCCCCAGATGCTACAGTTTTTCGAGCGAGCATTTTCTGCCTTCATAGCCTAGGTTTTGGAGATACAGTGGGGGGAGTAGATGAGGATGAATTTGAGGGAGATGGTGGTGGAGGAGCTCCAGGATTTTCTTGTGGGTTAGACATGATGGTCGATTACTTGAAAGAATTTGGGAATTTTGGAGAAGATAGCAATTAGAAGTGAAGAAGAGTTTTTGAGGGTTTAGGAATTATGATGAAAACTGGAGAGATGGTGTGTATTTAAAGAGAATTAGACAATTAATAAGTAACGGTAGCTTTTTCAGGGGTCAAATAGAAGTCTAATCAAACTGAATTTCTAGAATTTTATTGATCAATTTGGCTTCCCTAGATATTAGGAAAAAATTACGGTTTAGATTTCTAGATGGACGGAACTCGTTCAATGCCAACGGATAGAATTTTTCTAGGAATTTGACAAGTATAGGACTTCTCCTCATGATTGAAATGTTAATCTTTCTGATTGTGCAGAGTATAGAAAACATACCTGAGCTTTCATATGAGCCCATACTGATGAACCAGGTTCTTCATTTAGAACTCTCTTGAACATGCCTCAAATGCCATAATAGAGAAAATTTTGTAAAAGATCAGTGAGTCATATAAACACATGTCACAGGAGTATTCTAAGTAAAGTATGAAACTGAGTAAGAATTAATCTAGACATTTACACAAGTTCAGAATTCCTAGCCAAAATAATAATTTCTTTTTTCATCATTTTTTTTCATTGTGCATTCTGAACTGGGCCTATTAGGTGATCTTAATCATCCCTAATTCCAACATGTTCCTCTCAAAGTTTTCTCTACTTAGTTCTTTAGTGAAAATGTCAGCAATTTGTTTATCAGTAGCATAGAATTCTATGGAGATCAATCCTTTCTCATAGTTATCCCTCAAGAAGTGGTGCCTAACATCTATGTGCTTAGTTCTCTTATGATGAACAGGGTTCTTTGTCATACTTATAGCACTAGTGTTATCACAGAATACAGGAATGCGACCAACTTCAATGCCAAAGTCTACCAACTGTTGTTTGATCCATAGCAATTGAGCACAACAAGAAGCAGCAGCAACATACTCAGCTTCAGCAGTGGATAAGGCCACTGAATTTTGCTTTTTAGTAGCCCATGACACAAGACATGAACCAAGGAAGTGTGCCATACCTGAGGTGCTCTTCCTATCCACTAGGAAACCTGCATAATCAGCATCAGCATATCCTACTAGATTGAAATCACTACCTTTGGGGTACCAAAGGCACAGATCAGTGGTGCCTTTGAAATATCTTAGTATCCTCTTGACAGCAGTCAAGTGAGACTCTTTTGGATTGGCCTGAAAACGAGCACAAAGCCCTACACTGAAAACAATGTCAGGTCTACTGGCAGTAAGATACAAGAGTGAACCAATCATACCCCTATACAACTTTTGATCAACTGATGAACCTGGTTCATCAATGTCTAATTTAGTGGCAGTTGCAATGGGTGTGTCTATTTCTTTTGATTCTTCCGTTTTAAACTTTTTGATTAGCTCTTTTGCATACTTCTGCTGATGAATCATGTTCCATTAGGACTTTGTTTGATCTGCAAGCCTAAGAAGAAGTTAAGCTCACCCATCATACTCATTTCAAACTCACTCCCCATTAGTTTTGCAAAGTCCTTACTTAGCTTATCAGTGGTGGCCCCAAAGATTATGTCATCAACATATATTTGTACCAGAAAGAGATCATTACTTTTTTCCCTTAAGAATAAGGTACTATCAATTTTACCTCTTTTGTAACCATGTTCAAGCAGAAATTTGGACAGTCGTTCATACCATGCTCTTGGGGCCTGCTTGAGTCCATAGAGAGCCTTGTCTAACTTGTACACATGCTCAGGACATCCCTTGCTCTCAAACCCTGGAGGTTGTTTCACAAACACTTTTTCTTTCAGGTAGCCATTCAGGAAGGCACTTTTGACATCCATCTGATGAAGAGTGAATTCCCTGTGTGCTGCAAAGGCTATGAGGAGTCTGATTGCCTCTAGTCTTGCAACTGGAGCAAAAGTCTCATCATAATCTATGCCCCCCCCTCTTGGCTGTAACCTTGGACCACCAGTCTTGCCTTCTTTCTTGTAACTGTTCCATCTTCATCAAGTTTGTTTCTAAAGACCCATTTTGTACTAATAACTAATCTATCCTTGGGTCTTGGAACTACATGCCAAACTTGACTTCTCTCAAACTGATTGAGTTCATCTTGCATTGCATTGACCCAATCTGCATCTTGCAAAGCCTCAACAACATTTTTAGGTTCAATAAGAGATAAAAAGGCATCAAAAGCACACAGATTCTTTAATTGTGATCTAGCTTTGACTCCAGATGTTGGATCAGTGATAATGTTCTCAATAGGATGAGAACTTTGATACATGTAAGGTTTCACAACCAATTGGTTCATACTAGATGTTTCTCCCATGTTCTGTTGCTGAGGAACAGGGTCATGAACAGGTTCGTTTAGAGGATTTATTTCAGTTCCTCTTTGATTAGTTCCCCCTGTCAGGTTGCCCTGAATAGAAGAACTTGTTCCATCACTTGTTCCTTCTTTTGGTGCCACTTTGACTTGTGCTGAGGCTTCAGTAAAATCCTTTACCAATCCAATGGCTTCATCTTCATGTTCCTGTCACTCAGAAAGAATGTTAGTTTCATCAAATACTACATGCACACTTTCTTCTACACACAAAGTACTTCTATTGAACACTTTATATGCTTTGCTATGTGAAGAATATCCCAAGAATACTCCCTCATCACTTTTGGGATCAAACTTACCTAGGGAGTCTTTTCTATTATTGTGCAAAACAAAGCACTTACATCCAAATGCCCTAAGATGGGATATATTTGGTTTTTTCCATTTAAGTAACTCATAGGGGGTCTTCTCTACAAGAGGCCTAGTCATGCATTTATTTATAATGTAACATGCAGTGTTTACAGCCTCTGCCCAGAAGCTATAGGGTAGCTTACTAGAAAGAAGCATAGTCCTAGCCATGTCTTCAAGAGTCCTGTTCTTTCTTTCAACTACTCCATTTTGTTGAGGAGTCCTAGGGGCAGAAAAGTTATGATCTATAGCATTTTCATCACAGAATTCAGCAAACTTAGCATTTTCAAATTCAATTCCATGATCAGACCTAATGGATGCAAGTTGATTTCCTAATTGTTTCTGAGTTTTTCTAACAAAGGCAGTAAACATGTCAAATGCTTCATCTTTAGATGTTAGAAATAGTACCCAGGTAAATCTAGAATAATCATCAACAAGTACCATTACATATTTCTTTCCACATCTGCTCATGGTTCTTATTGGACCACATAGATCCATATGAACCAGTTCCAGTGACTTGGTTGTGCTTACTATTTTCTTGCTTTTGAAGGATGATCTTACCTGTTTCCCCCTTGCACAAGCCTCACAAACTTTGTCTTCCTTGAACTTGATGTTAGGTAACCCTATCACCAAGTCCTTAGAGACTAATTTGTATAGCTGATTCAAACTGGCATGACCAAGCCTTTTGTGCCACAGGAGGGGATCATTATCCAGCACACTTAGGCAGGTTAGTTCATTTTCTGAGAGAGTAGACAAATCTACAATGTAAATATTGTTAACTCTTTTTCCCTGCAAAACAATCTTGTCAGTGGTAAGGTTAATCACAAAGCATTTAGTCAAGTAGACATTCTCAATGGAGTGAGAGTCTGTCTTACCTACCTTTCCAACCCCAATAATCTCACCTTTCTTCCCATTTCCAAAGGAGACATTACCTCCCTTTAGATCCTCAAGTGAAAGGAACTTGTTCTTGCTTCCAGTCATATGTTTTGAGCAGCCACTATCCATGTACCATATTTGGCTACTTCCCTTCACTTGGACCTGCAAAAAGAAATCAGAAGTTAGTCTTAGGAACCCAAACTAGTTTGGGTCCCTTTCTATAGGCAAAGGGATAAATCATATTCCTTCTAGCCCATCCAGGCAACCTATTTTTTTCTTGAACAAAAGCTTTGTTCTTTTGACTGGCCTTTTCTTTTGCATTACATTCAATTTTGTAATGGCCAGTCTTGCCACAATGTGTGCAGATTTTGTTCTCAGGAAGAGTGAGGTACTTGCTTTTAGGATCCCACTTAGGTGCTTGGATCCCGTAGCCAAGTCCTCTTTTGTTGCTACTGTGTTGTTCTTGTAGCCAGGAGAGTGCATCAGAAGCCTTGTTCCATTTGCAAGTTCTGTCTAGTTCATGTTTTACTTTCCCTAGATCTTCTTTTAATACTCTTATCTGCCCATCCTTCCTGTACAGCTCATCCTTCATTTTTCCTAAGTTTTCTTCTAAGGTGAGATGTATGTGATCAGCTTTCTTCTTTCCTATTCCTAATTTCAGTTTTAAGTTCTCAGACCTAAGTTCTATGACACTAGTGTCAAGTTCAAGAACCTGGTTCTTCAACTCAGCATTTTTACTTTCACTCTCATTAGCCCTAGACTCTAGATTTTTGGACTTGGCTTTTAGGATCACACATTCCCTAGACAGTTCTTCCTTCTCATTGTTATTTATCTCAGACCCATCAATGAAGTCTAGCAGTAACTCAGACAATCTTTCTTTAGACAGGAATTTAATCTTGTCTTTGAGATGAAGAATACTTACCTCTTGTTCATCATCTGATTCTCCGATGGCCATAAGTGCTTGTTCATCTCCAGCTTCATCTTCTGAGTCCTCATCTGATGTTTCTCCCCAGGCAGCAACCATATCCTTTGCTGATCCTTTGTTTCTTTTTGGTTGAACCTGTTCCTTCTTCCTGTTCCTTCGTTCACCATTTCCTTCTTCCACTCAATTTCCCATTGAGGGCAATTCTTGATCATGTGATCAGTCTTACCACATTTGTAGCAACCCTCATTGGTCTGTTTCTCAGGAGCCCTTGGTTTGTTGAAGGTTGTACCTCTTGAAGAACCCTTTCCTCTCATCAGGTACTTTTTGAAATCTTTTGTGATCATAGCCATTTCCTCATCCTCCAGATCTGAACCTTCAGCAATTCTAAGAGCCAGACTTCTTTCCTTCTTGGGTGCATCCATTTTCATGGTTTGTCTTCTCAGTTCGTAGGCAGTAAGGTTTCCAATTAGTTCATCCAGCTTAAGGGTAGCAAAATTCTTTGATTCTTGAATAGCAGTGATTTTGCTTTCCCAAGAGACTGGCAGAACCCTTGTTAAAATCTTCTCAACTTTGTCTTCTTCAAGGATAATCCTTCCAAGAGACTTAAGTTCATTTGTCAGTGTGGTGAACCTTGTATACATCTTTTGGATGGTTTCTCCTTCCTTCATGGTGAAATTCTCATATTGAGAATACAGCAGTGTTCCTCTGGACCTCTTCACTTGAGGTGTTCCTTCATGAGCCACTTGCAAAGTGTCCCAGATTTCCTTAGCAGTGGTACAGCTTTGAATTCTACTGTACTCATTTGGACCTAGTCCACACACAAGCCATTTCTTAGCCTTGGTGTGACGACCCGGCCCGTTGTCACGTGAGTTACCGCCCCATTTCCCCCATTTTCTGCTTCCTTATGTTTCATTATAGGAGTCTTGGGTGAATGAGTCGATTTGGATTGGTTTTAGAAGGAAATGAGACACTTAGTCTCTGTAAGGAAGGTTTGAATTAGAAAAGTCAACCGGATGTTGACTTATGAGTTACAGGGCTCGGATGTGATTTCCGGTGATTCAGTTAGCTTCGGGGGATGATTTGTGACTTAGGAGTGTGATCGGAATTTATTTTGGAGGTCCGGTGTAGAGTTAGGCTTGAATTGGCAAAGTTAGTATTTTGGCGAATTCCGGTTGATAGGTGAGATTTTGATCCGAGGGTCGGAATGGAATTCTGACAGTTGCTGCAACTTTGTTAGGAGATTTTGGATGTGTGTGCAAAATTTCAGGTTATTCGGAGGTGTTTTGGTCGGGTTTTTGATCAAATGCGTAATTCGGAAGTTTTAGAAGAACTTAGGCTTGAATCCGATGCAATTTGAGGGTTTTGGTGTTATTTGTGGTGTTTTGATGATTGGAGAAAGTTTTAATGATGTTTTAAGATGGATTGGCACTTTTGGTTGAGGTCTCGAGGGCCTCGGGGTAACTTCAGATAGCCAACGGGATGGATTTTGGAGTTGTGAANAATTGAACTAGAATAAAAGAAATACACAATGGAACTAATTCTTCTATCTCGTTCAAGTAGCTTCAAGAGTGCACACTCAAATCTCACATAAATTAGCTTGTCAAAATACGCCTTGTCTCTTTTGCTCTCAATTTTGTTTAACTTCTCCGTATGTGCAATCCTGTAAAAGAGACAATCAATGTCTTTTAATAGGTTAGTAATCAGAGTTTGATTGGGACTCAATTGCTGATCTTCTATTGTAGTTTAGTCCTTGAAGATCTCAAACTCCAACACTATCTTTATCTGGATTGTGTTCTCTTCATATAAGGAGACTTTCTCCCCTTATCCAATATGCAACCTTTTCGATCAGATCAGGAGATATTGCTGCGTGATCAGTAGGACTAATCTCCTTCACGTGCATCTCGCATGTATAGGACTAATCTACTTCACGTGCATCTCACATGTATTGGTTGATCATGACTGTGCTTCACACGATGGAACTGGTCCATGACTGAGTTCATTTGTCATTCTTCAAAACTTTACCTGTTCTTGAGCCAACACTACTAGTTCCCGAGGAGACTATACGAAGTCAACTCTCCAGAAGGAAGGTTGCTGCCTGCACACGCTACAGCGCAGGAACAGTGCTGCAGTCAACTTTCTAGGGAGGATTTTTTACCTACCTTGCTTACATCATTGTAAGTGATGTCACACATGTATATATACAATCAAGGGAGGTAAAACACATTCACTTCCACATTTGACAAGCTCACTCACGTGACCATTCAGCAAGCAAGTTTGAAGTGCTTCAAGAATAAAGAATAAAGCAACTATGGACCAGTTCCCATATCGAGTCATTGTATGTCTTTAGTTGAGTTGTAACTTTGTAATAGTTCTTCAATTATAATTCCTATCTAGCTTGTTTAGTAGCATTCTATAGAACCCTTTTGTAAACCTTAAACCAGTGTGTGTGAATCTTGGCTAGAGTTAGTCATGTCGTAAAGTCTTTGTAATAGAGTTACTAGAAAGTGGCTTGTAATAGAGTATTACAAGTTAGTGACGGGTTAAGAGGTTAATTCCTAGGTTGCATAGGTTGTAATCTAAAAGTTGCTCAGTAGTGAAATTGAAATCCTACAAGGGTAGGTCGGGGTTTTAAATCCCCGTTGAGCTGGAAATTTTCCACATAATTTTTTTTTTGCATTTAATTACTGCTATGTGTGTGTACTGTTGAATTTGATAGAGAACCTGGTTCTCTATAGATTTTGGTGGACCCTTATATTCTATCAATTGGTATCAGAGCAGGTTCTTTCTATCAGGTTAACACCTAGAAAGGATCCTCATGGCTGCTCTTCTAAACTTTGAAGAAGGCCAATCTACTTACAGACCACCTAGGTTCGATGGACAATATTATGGATGGTGGAAAACTAGAATACATGACTTCATCATGGCTGAAGATTCTGAGCTATGGGATGTCATATGTGATGGACCCTTTGTTCCTACCAAAAACCTTGGCGACCCACTAGTAGCCATTCCCAAGACAAGTAAAGAATTCAATGATGCAGATAGAAATGCCATAGAGAAGAACTTTTGTAAAAGAAAATTCTGGTGTGTGGTATTGAACCTGACGAAAACAACAGGATATCAGCATGTCAGTCAGCCAAAGAGATCTTGGAAGCCCTTCAGCTCACGAAGGAACAACACAGGTTAAGCAACCCAAAATCGGCATGCTCACAACTGAATACGAGCTCTTCGGGATGCGAGACGATGAATCTATCCAAGAAATGCATACCCGGTTCACCTCCATCATTAATGAGCTTCACTCCCTTGGTGAAACTATTCCTAGAAACAAGCTAGTTAGAAAAATCCTAAGTGTGTTGCCCAGTTCTTGGGAAAGCAAAGTGAACGCCATTACAGAGGCGAAGGACTTGCAGGAGCTAACTATTGATGAGCTTGATGGCAATCTAAAAACATATGAAATGAAAAAGAAGAAGGACAGTGAAAGAAGAGAGCCCAAGCGGGAGAAGAACCTGGTCCTCAAGACTGAAAACAATGACTCAAGTGGTGAGGTTGGTGATATGGCATACCTAACAAGAAGATTCTAGAAGATGGTTCGCAGGAATGGAGGCATTCCAAAGAGGGGAAGTCCTAGCAAGCCAAAGAATTATGATCTCTGTCATAAATGTGGCAAGCCAGGACATTTCATCAAGGATTTCCCTTTCCTAAAGCAGGATCAGTACAAGAACAACTCTAATAAAGCCGCTAAAAGGAACCTGGTTCCTGACAGACACTTCAATAGAAAAACATCATTGATAATGTCGTGAGACAAGCTCTTGCTGCATGGGGAGATTCATCAAGCGAATCTGGAGAAGATGATGAACCAGGTAACAACTCTATGATGGTAGTAGAAAGTGAAGCAACCGAGTACAATTCGATTTTTGCTTTGATGGCCCAGTGTGATGATGAGGTAAATTTTCCGGATGTTTAGTGAAATCATAAATCTTATTCTCCTAAGAAACTCATGTCTTTGACAAATGTGCTAATTGACGCTTATTATAGTCTTATAAATGACAGAGATGTCTTAATAGTTGAACTAGGAGAAGCAGAACAATCTAGAGATGACCTAGTAATAGTTGCAGTTGATTTAAGAGAGTCAATTGAGAACTTTAATAAAGAAAGAAATGTCTTAGAAAAAAGGATTGCAAATGTAGAACAAGAAAGAGATGACCTTCTAGTGGTAGTAATGGATTTGAAGGAAACTATTGGGAAACTAAAATGGAGAGTAGGACTGAAAATTATCAAAAAGGAAAGGAAATTGCAAGCGAGGCACACATTAAGCTTGAAAGTGAGCTAAATTCAGTGAAGTTTAGTCTGTGTGCTGAGCTTGAGAAAAACGAACAACTTTGGAAGAACTAGGTAGTGTGAAGAGTGATCTTGAAAAATTACTCAAGTGGACCTGGTCCTCTGATGCTATCACTGCCATGTACACCAACAATGGGGAAAACAAGCAGGGGATTAGGTTTCAAAGGGAAACGATTCCTTACAACCGTCATGGCAAGTACGTTACTGTACCTGACAATTGTCTTTGCACTCACTGCGGTAACAATGGACACCTTAAAGAAAACTGTAAGGCCAGATTTCAATCATAGTAGAAAAACAAATCCTTTGCTGAAAAAGTAACTACTAGTAGAGAACCTGGTCCCTCATTTAAAAAACCCATAATGCCTGCATGGACCAAAAAATCCCTGATCCACCCCTTTCCTCATTACAAGGGACCCAAATTAGTTTCGGTTCCTAAAGCTAACTTCTAACTCTTCTTGTTTAGGGAAAAATGAAAGGAAGCAGCCTACTATGGTACATGGACAGTGGGTTCTCAAAGCACATGACTGGAATTATAATGATTTCCTTTCACTTAAGGCCATGCAAGGAGGCAGTGTATCCTTTGGTAATGGCAAAAAGGGATACATTCTGGGAGGTAGAAGGATTGGGAAGTCTCTATCTCACTCAATCAAAAATGTGTACTATGTGAACGGGTTGAAGTACAGCTTGCTAAGCATTTCCCAAATCCGTGACAAGGAAAACAAGGTGGAATTTGTGTCAAAAACCTGTACAATCACAAACCTAGTGACTGGTGAGGTGGTGCTAGTGGCAAAAAGATACAAGAATATCTATGTAGCTGATTTTGAGTCTCCGAAGAATAGTGATCTAAGATGTCTAAGTGTTGTTGATGATGATACTGAATTATGGCACAGGAGTCTAGGTCATGCAAGCTTCACATTGTTAAACAAATTAGTCAGGAAGGACCTGGTTCGTGGTTTGCCCAAGTCAAGCTTCAAGGGTCAAAAAGTGTGTGATGCATGTGTAAATGGGAAGCAAGTCAGATCCTCATTCAAGCCCAAAAAAGAAGTCAGCACCGCAAGGCCACTTGATCTCCTTCACATGGATCTATGTGGACCTATGAGGGTGCCAAGCGAAGGAAGAAAGAAGTGCATCTTTGTGATAGTTTATGACTATTCCAGATTCACCTGGACTTTGTTCCTTAGGACCAAGGATGAAACCTTTGATGTGTTTGTTGCCTTTGTCAAAAAGATCCAAGTGAAGATGGGTAATCAAGTAGCTTGCATTAGGTCTGATCATGGGACGGAGTTTGACAATGTCAAATTCGATGAGTTCTGCGCTGAAAATGGCATCACTCACAATTTTTCAGCTCCAAGAACACCTCAACAAAATGGTATTATGGAGATGAAGAATAGAACTCTTGAAGACATGGCAAGAGCAATGCTAATTGATAGTGGGATCGCGAAGTATTTCTAGGCAGAAGCTCTCAATACTGCGTGTTACTTGGTAAACAGGTGCATGATCAGGTCCCTTATGAACAAAACTCCATATGAACTGCTAAATGGAAGGAAGCCCAAGCTGACACATCTAAGAACTTTTGGGTGTAAATGCTTTGTTCATAACAATGGAAAGGAAGCTCTTGGAAAGTTTGATGCCAAAAGTGATGAAGGAATTTTTCTGGGATACTCATCTCAAAGAAAATCTTACAAGTTTTACAACAAAAGGACTCAATGTGTCGAAGAAAGCATACATGTGATCTTTGATGAAGCTCACCTCTCCTGTGAGAAGGACAGACATGTTGATCAAGATGGAGAGCCCTTATCTGTGCCAGGTGAATTAATTGACATGGCAAATGGAAAGGCAGACATGATGAGCCATGTCAAGGAATCCAGTGAAGAAGATGCAAATACATCTCCATCAATTGGAAAGGAACATGGTCCCCCGATTAAAACAACTAAAGCTGAAAATAAAGTTGTTGATGCAGTCCAAGGAACTCCACTCTGTGAAATAAGAAGTGCTCAAGAACCCCAGTCAGATATACCTAGTTCCTCTACCAATGAGACTTAGGCACCAAATTGGAGGTTCAAAAGTTCACATCCTCTTGACAACATAATCACTCCTCTTGACTCAGGAGTTCAAACCAGATCGAAAGAAAGAAACTCACTTGCCTTCTCAGCTCTTTCCCAAATAGAGCCCAAAAATATAAAAGAAGCACTGAAAGAGGCGGACTGGATTACAACCATGCAAGAAGAGCTACATCAGTTTGAAAGGAATAAGGTATGGCACCTAGTTCCTCGACCTGCTGATCAAACCATTATAGGAACCAGATCGGTATTCAGGAACAAACTTGATGAGTTTGGAAATACAACAAGAAACAAGGCAAGGCTTGTGGTTCAAGTCTACAATCAAGAAGAAGGGATTGATTATGATGAAACATCCGCTCATGTAGTTCGAATGGAAGCCATTAGAATTCTGATTGCCTTTGCATCTCATATGGAGCTCACACTGTTCCAAATGGATGTCAAAAGTGCATTTCTAAATGGTTGTCTGAAAGAAGAAGTCTATGTCAAGCAGCCTCCTGGTTTTGAGTGTCACAAGCACCCTCATCATGTGTTTAAACTGGATAAGGCATTGTACGGGTTAAAACATGCTCCTAGGGCTTGGTATGAAAGGTTGTCAAAATTCCTTCTGGAAATGGCTTTGCAAGAGGAAAGATTGACAACACTTTTTTTAAAAGAAACGAGGGAGGAAACTGCTCATTGTTCAGGTGTATGTTGATGATATCATCTTTGGAGCCACAACTAATTCTCTCTGCAAAGAATTTGCAAAACTCATGGGGAGTGAATTCGAGATGAGTATGACGGGAGAGCTGAATTTCTTCCTATGACTTCAAGTGAAAGAATCTAAGAATGGAAAATTGACAAGTGAGCAAAAGTACATCAAGGAGCTGCTGAAAAGGTTTGCTATAGAAGCATCAAAAGTTATCGACATGCCTATTGCCACAGCCACTCGTCTAGACATGGATGAACCTGGTTCCCTTGTAAATCAGACCATGTATAGAGGGATCATAGGGTCATTATTGTATCTCACTACAAGCAGACCAGACATTGTTTTTAGCGTGGGTCTTTGTGCAAGGTTCAATCCAATCCAAAGGAATCCCATCTGAAGGTTGCCAAGAGAATATTGTGATATCTCAAAGGAACACAGGACCTGGTCCTCTATTATCCTTCAGGAGACAGCTTTGATCTTATTGGGTATGCTGACGCTGATTATGCAGGATATCTGGTGAACAGGAAAAGCACGTCTGGAATGGCACACTTCCTGGGTTCCTGTTAATCTCATGGGGTACAAGGAAGCAGAACTCTATGGCATTTTTAACTATAGAAGTTGAATATGTAGCAGCTACCTCTTGTTGTGCTCAACTTTTATGGATCAAGCAACAATTGGAAGATTTCGGAGTATTCTCAGACTATGTGCCTCTCTTATGTGATAATACTAGTGCACTCAACATGGCAAACAATCTAATTCAACATAAGAGGACCAAGCACATTAATGTACGTCATCACTTCCTCAGAGACAATGTTGAGAAAGGGCTTATATGCATGAAATTCTGCAGCACTGAAGATCTTATTGCATATATCTTTACTAAAGCCCTGAGCAAGCAGAGAACACTTTGAGCAAAATCGCCTGGCATTGGGGTTGATAAAACCCAATTGAGAACCTTGTCCCTCAATGATTGGCTATGAAAGAAAGATTCAGGTAAACTTAGCTAAAAGGTGTTTTCTAGCAAAGTCTAACTCATCTCCATACCGTTATAGGTATACACACTTGATGATTACAGAGCAAATAAGCAATTGAGGTTGTATACACTAGTAAAAAGGGCAAAGCTTACAGATAAGAGATCGGTCAGGGAACCTGGTTCTCCTAGCACAGGTTAGTAGTTTACTCTCATGCACAATTCTGAACAATTAAAACAAGTGCAACATCATCACCATGTCAGTTTTTAGTTTTGTGTCTTTTGAACCCAAACGTCTCACTAGCTATAAATTGACCCATCTCCCTAAAACCTACCGCCCTTTCTAACTGATCCCTCTTTCATCAAAAATACATCTATCTCTAGCACCACACTTCACTCATCAACACTTCCAAACCTATTTCCTATTCTTTCTCTCTTCAGTTCACCAAATCTTCTCTCTTCTTCTCACCATGGCTGAAAATCAAACAATCTCTAGTATCACCGAGTCCTCACGAGTTGAAACACCAACGTCGGACTCCCCTCCTCACACCACTGATAACCAAAACCCTAAAACAGAGTCACCCCCACACTCTGTCTCCTCTCCTATCCATTCGAGTTCCAGTTCTCAAAAGAGTCACCAAGCATCAACTCTCACACGAGGTGTTGCCCAGAGTTTTTCTCTTACCTCTCCAGAAAAGATGGATGAAACGAGTATTGTTGAGAATGAAGAAAATCGGAAAATCTCAAGTTCTCCTATAGAAAAAGGGTCAAAGGTAGACCAGGCTGAGGGAATAAAATCATTGACTCAACAAATACTTCTCCTGAACCCTTGTCCACAGGTACCGCTCCTGCTTCTCCTGAGCTTCTCATGAATCTGCCAATGAAGGGGGTTTTGCTGGAGGAAGTGAGGATGGTCTTAAGACTCAAGGGAAAGAATCTGAGCCTACTGGAGAGGACAATGAGCTTGTGCCTTTTTAACCTTCAGCACACGAAGGTGCTACCGAGGAACCTGCTGGAGGACCTGATCCGCCTTCGGAGGATCCAACTCTGGGTCCTTCTCAGGAACCCCAGGTCAGTACTGACCCTACTCCCTCTACTCATTTAGATGTTGAGCCTCTAAGAGTGATTCTTTATAAGACAAGCCTTGTGTCTGAAGATCAAAAGGAGGATAGTGAAGAAGATTCTGATGACTTACCAATTGCTAGTCTTTCTAGGCGTAGAGTAGTGTTGGTGAAGAGCCAACTCCTAAGAGACCCACGACAAGGTTGCAAAAGAAGGAGGCTCTTGAGTCTGCTCTTAAGAACAGTAAAACTAAGTCAAGGAGAAGAAAATTAGTGAAAGATGGCAAACTTGTAAATGAGAAGACGGTGCATGTTGTGAATGTGGATGAAGAAGAAACGGAGGAACCTAGTACGTTTACTAGGAAGTTATTACAACAACATGGTCTTCTCAAGCCAAAAGGGGGATCTTCTGTGTCTGCTTAACGTTTGACTAGGACTGCTGCTGCTGTTGCTACTGAGAATGTGGAGAAAGAATCAGGTGAAAAATCTTTAAAGTTGTTAAAAAGGAGAGAGGTGTTTGCAAGAATGCTACGAGAAAGGTAGATACTGATGAGGAACCTGGTTCCTCATAGAATGCAAAAGTTGGTAATCCGGGGAGTGTTGAGAAAGAGAGATTGAGAAGTCAAAAGGTACTATGGGAGCACATATTTGCCTCTGATGACTTAGAGGAGGCTGGTGTGAGATAGTTAGTTGAGATCTGTGATTTCCAACAATGGTATACACTTGTTCACAAGTGATGTTGCTAGGGTATTTAAGGAGGAAGTTCAAAGTTTTTATGCCGACTTGTACAAGGTTGAGGATGGTCACATTTTTGCCTTGGTGAATGGCGTTGATATGATAATAGACTCCGCCTTCCTAGGATCTATTCTTGGTGTGCCCACTGAAGGGGTGTCTAGTGCTCAGGGAGCTTGTACTCAGAACTTCAGAAACGCAATCTTGAAGGACAGAGCAGTTCAGCAGGGGGAACGGGTTCAGAAGAAGGCCCTCATTCCTACTTACCAACTACTATTTGAGATGGTAAATAAAGTGTTGCTGCCTCGAGCTGAGCGAAAATCCATCACCTCTCGTGCAGACCTGTTCCTCATGGAAGCACTGGACAACATCACTACCATCAACCTGCCTGGAATCATGATAGAGCACATGAATAAAATGGCAGACTTTAAAGATAGTAATCATGGGCTGCCGTATGGGTTCCTTCTTACCAAGGTCTTTGAGCACTTCAAGGTTCCTCTCGGACCAGTTAAAGTGGGCACCAAGAAGAAAACTTTTTCAAAAGGCACTCTTGAAAAATGTGAGTGTATAGAGAAATTTGGAGGGGTTGCAAGCACTTCTACCATTTCTCAGTTAATAAATGCTCAAAACAGTGCTACCACTGAGATAAGGCAATTGAAAGCAAGGAATGCTATCCTTGAGACTCAAATAAGTCAGCTGCAAGAGGCACCTGATTCCAGTCACTCTAAAAGCCAAGAGGTTGCTCGCCTAACAAAGGAAAACGCTGAGCTCATGAAACAAGTGGATGACCTGAAAGAAAGACTGCTCAATGAGCAAATGTCAACAAATGCTCGAATGGATTTAGTCCTCCAAACAATTTCCTCTACCTCCAAACCTTCTCCTCCTCGTGCTTCTTAAAGTCTGTCCCCTCAGTTTCCAGTCTATAAACCAGCTTGTGCTCCTGTCTCTCCGTGTCAGATCTTATGATGATAACTTGAGGTATGTTTGTTAATTGTTCTAATTTGTGGATATGGAAGTAACATTGACTCTGCTCCTGCTGTAAAATCTAAAACTATGTTAGTGCAAGATTTTCCCTTGTTGCTGTTATACCGTGCTTTTATGCTCTGTTCTTAATCATGACTGTGTGCACATAAGTGGCATTAGTTAACTTAAAACTAGACTTCCTTCTTACTTAATTACCTGTTTCTGATCTTTTTATGATGCCAAAAGGGGAAAAAATAATTGTACTAATTAAGGGGGAATGCAGAGATTCGGAGGGAAACTTAAGGTCTTTCTGGTTCACAGTCTGGTTCTATGTGGTTCTTTCTGGGTTTTTCAATTATGAGTTTGCCATTATCAAAAAGGGGGAAATTGATAGGTTACAAGTACTTTGGTCATAAGTACTTTGCTTTATATTTTGATGATCTAACAAACTTACTATCTAGAAACAGATAAGTAACATGTTACACATTTACAAGACCTTAAGATCACAAGGTTCCAGGTCGGGATCCAGCTTGCGTTATGATTCAACTCTTCAGAATGGAAGGAACAACTGAGGGAACAGGTCCCTACCAGTTCCCGAGGAGACTATACGAAGTCAACTCTCCTGCTGGAAAGTTGTCGCCTGCACACGCTACAATGCAGGAACAATGGTGCTATCAACTTTCTTGGGAAGACTTTTTAACTACCTTGCTTACATCATTGTAAGTGATGTCACACATGTATATATACAATCAAGTGAGGTAAAACACATCACTTCAACATTTTATAAGCTCACTCACGTGACCATTCAGCGAGCAAGTTTCAAGTGCTTTAAGAACAAAGAACAAAGCAGCTACGGACCAGTTCCCACGTCGAGTCATTTTATGTCCTTAGTTGAGTTGTAACTTTGTAATAGTTCTTCAATTGTAATTCCTATCTAGCTTTTTTATAAGCATTCTATAGGCAATGAGTGTGTTTGATTCTTGGCTAAAGTTAGTCATGTTGTAAAGTCTTTGTAATAGAGTAATCACAAAGTGGCTTGTAATAGAGTATTACAAGTTGGTGAGGGATTAAGAGGTTAATTCCTAGGTTGCGTAGGTTGTAATCTAAAAGTTGCTCAGTAGTGAAGTTGAAATCATACAAGGGTAGGTCATGGTTTTTAATCCCGTTGAGCTAGGAATTTTTCACGTAGAATTTCTCTTGCCATTTGATTACTGTTGTGTGTGTGTACTATTGAATCTTATAGAGAACCTGGTTCTCTATAGAGTTTTGTGGACCCACATATATATATATATATAT
>NW_017670788.1:262001-268036 GCF_001879085.1 Nicotiana attenuata
TATATATATATATATATATGTATGTATGTATGTATATATGAAGAGTAAAGGCGTTTGTTTGTGGGAACATTTTCTGAAATCTTGCAAAAAAACAAGTTCCTAAAAACGTGTTAAATTTTTTCATTAACCTTTTCTTTTGTAAAAATTTGTCTTTCAATATTCTACTTTGAAGAAGTGAATTTAAAGTATCTCTAGGGGGAAAAAGTTCTGGTTCCAAGTAGGGCCACTGGCGTTTGGTTTTCTGGCAAAGACTCCTGCGAAAGCAGTTTGGGAAATTTCCATAGTAAAATAGAGTTTTAGGGAGTGAAGGAAAGGAGATAGAACTAATATTCAAGTGTGCGATCATCTTATTTAAATCTTTAAATTATTAGACAGAGCATATTTTCCTTACTCGATTTGGTTTTCAACTGCCTCTCATGTGCGAGCCTGAAATTTTTTTCATGGGCCAAACAACTATTAGAGAGAGCACATTTTTATTTATTTATGTCTCTCATATTCAGGATTGAATTTTTTTTCATTGGCCAAATACGATACCATATTAAAGTGTGTGATTATCTATTTTGAAGTTTAAGTAGTGACAGATAACACGATTTTTACTTAATTATATTTTCAACATAAAAATATATACTTGCTAAAAAAGGTTAATGGTCGATGATATTTTTTTCCAATCGGTCATGATTGAATAGGAGCATGTAGGAGCACCGCGATGATATGGCTGTATTGGTAAAATTCAAAGTCGATATGTGGCACGGAAGAGGACCGGCACGTGGTGAGTTCCGGATATATGAGTCCAGAGCATGTGAGTTGTAAACAAAGTTGCTCCCCAGTTCGATATGGAACCGTTCGAGAGATAAGAGGGAGAAGAAGAATAGAAGCCCTCAAAGATCTAGTCAACAACATTTGAATTCTGCAGAGATAGTGACTCATTTATGCTGAAAGGATAAGCAGCTGAAGTACCACTTCCACAACCCACTCTCTCCAACATGCAGCCCGAAGGTTCGGAATCACCACTTGTTCTTTCGATTATAAAAGCACAATGATTCCGTATGTACGGAGCATCGAAAATTGATTAGAGAAAAACTCTTGAGATATAAAGCTACCCTGTATTAGAATCTCTTCAGATAGCTTTGTAACTTGATCATTCTGGCTACCAGAGATTATTAGAGACTGGAAATCAGGGAGAATCTCCTATATTTTGTGTTTTGCTCAATCTATTTCTTTCTTTATAATTCGTCATTTTCTGTTATTTGCTAACATCTTTAATCAAACTAATTGCTCGTGGTCCTGAAAAATTCAAATTTAATTGTTTGTTCTCAAAATTAGTTTTTGCGATAAGCAATTTGGCGCCCACTGTGGGGCCTTGGCAATAAATGTTTGATTTATTGCCTCTGTTACATTAGCGATCTTGCCTAACTTATATTTTTCTTTGTTCGTTGCCACGAGAATACTATTTTAGGAACAATGATCAACTCAATGTTCCCATAGTTGGACAAATGATCGAATGATCTGAAGGAACCCAAACTCTGAATAACCAATCCATTGGGTCCATGCAGCTTTGCCGTCGAAATGAATCACCACCCAGATCCAGTAGTGGCCATCCTGAAATCTACAGGCTGGAGAAAAAAAGTTGATGATATTATGTCAGAACAGCATAAGTTAAACGCTCAAATTGGAGAAGCCTTAATGGTATGGACGAGTGAAGTGACAGTGATGATACCAACCCCGCCTCCAAGGACAGATGCTACAAATGAGACTCCCAACTCCAAAATGGCTCACACGGCAACTCGAGCACTTCGAGGAGAAGTTTGAGTCGGGTTCTCGTGTTTGACCTTAAGTACTGAATGGAAAAATACGATTCTAATCTTACAATGTCAGCCAATAATCAAATAAGTTACAGGAGTACCACCGGCCGTGAAAGGGATCGATGTGAACAAGTATTCATAGCAGTTGTGGAAGCCAAGATGCCGATATTCTAAAATATGATGGTACCTAGGACTCTTGTTACCACATCATGGCATACACAACTAGAATCAAAGGAAGCGACCTCACGAAAGAAGAAATCGGATCGGTGCTCGTCAAAAAGTTTGGGAAGACACTTACAAAAGCAGCTCTAACACGGTATTCTTATTTACACGAATATTCTATTAGCACTTTTGCTAAACTTGTCGATGCTTTCATCAAAGCTCATTCTGGAGTGCAAAAGGTGGAAAAGAAAGTGGAGATATCTTCAAGATAGTACAAATAAGGACAAAGTCACTCCGGGACTTTGTTGACCGATTCAAGAGGGAAAGGATGTTGCTCCCCGAAGTTGAAGACAATTGGGCAGCAATGGCCTTCACCAGGAATCTAAATCTGAAAGCTCATAGGCTTCGAGAAGACTGAAGGATATCCTTCAAGAATTCCCCCCAAAGACATGGAACGATGTGTACTATCGATACAGTATGGAGCTGCTTATAGAAGAAGACATCTCGGTACTTCCTGTATTCGAAGAGAAGGATACCTCTGGATATGATCGATGACCAGGAGGAACTCACAGACAAGATGAAATTAGGTGCTGGGATGCTAGATTATGGCACGAACCATACCCTAAATCGATATGGCATGAGATTGATCTGCGGCCAAGGCATATTTATGAAGACAAGAAATCTGGTAAACGAGATGAACTTCACATGCACCGGGATAGTAATGAACTGGACATCTAAGATCATTGATTAACACTCCATACCAAAATTTACCAATTATGGCTTCGGCATGAACATGACGAACTTAGTGGCAGCACTCAAAGACATGGGAAATAAAGTAAGATGGTTGAAAAAGATGAGATCGTGTCCAGAAAATCAAAGACACGATTACTAGTGTGAATTCCATAGTGATCACAGCCAAAAAACTTCAGATTACAGGCTCTTCCGAGGAGAAATCAATCGTTTACTCATGGAAGGATATTTGATAGAAGTTTTCAGCGGAAAGGTGAAGCTGTCATACATAGAAAAAAAAAGGAACAAAAGAAGAGCCACCGAAGGTTTTGACTCCTACGAGAATAGTCAACATCATCTTTGAGGGAGAAGAAGTAAATGGATTTACCTTCATGGCAGCGAAGAAATTCAAACAAATATATGTTTCCTACGAGAAATATACTTGGCAAACGCTAACCGGAAAAGCATAACCTACGATGACGAGGAAGTGGATGGATTGACCATGCCACATAATGATTCCCACGTAATTACTTTAACGAATTTTTGATACTAACATAAGAAGAGTTTTGATTGACCCAGGAAGTTCAGCCAACATCATCGATTCAAGGGTGGTCAAAGAAATGGAGCTCACAGGCCAAATAATTCCGAAAGCGTGGCTGTTCTCAAGGTTCAAAAACTCCATTCAGATGACTCGTGGGGAAGTGACACAAGTGACAAACATCAAAGGGGTAACTAAGGACACTCCATTCCAGGTAGTGGCAGGAAATATGATATACAATGTCATCCTAGGGAGGCCAGATTCACGAGATGGATGCGGTTTCTTCTACTTTGCACCAGGTGATAAAGTTTCCGTCCAAATAGGGATACGAAAAAGTCGAGGAGAACAAAGAGAATCTCGGGAAGTCAACTCAATTGCCGTCGCAAATAGTTTCTCCAATGAAGGTACTTCTAAATAGCAACCACAATAACCAAGGGTGAGGATGTAACTATCATTGCCGGAACAGGCGCCCTCTAGACAGAATTGTCAAACTTGAGGAAGATGACATTTCCACGTCGGCGGTGGAGGAGGTGGAAGAAGTGATTCCCTTTGTCCATTGGCCGAAAAGGAAAGTCTACATAAGCTTGGGACTGACTCCCGAGCAGAAGCATGAGTTGATAAGAATATTGCAAGATAATTTGGATTGTTTTGCTTAGCCTCATGCAGATATGAAAGGTATCCCAATAGATGTCATGATGCGCAAACTGAACGTAGATCCAAAAGATCACTCCTTGAAACAAAAAAAAAGGAATATTGGGCCTGAACGGGCCCAAGAAGCGGAGGAATAAGTCACCAGACTGCTTGACAACCTTCATCCGCAAGGTGAAATACTAGAATGGCTAGCAAAAATCATGGTGGTGCCCAAAAGAATGAGAAATGGAGGGTTTGCATTGATTACAAAGATCTAAATTAATCCTACCCAGAGGATTATTTTCCCGTGCCAAATATCGACCAACTCATAGAGTTCATGGCTGGCAACGAATAATTGATTTTCTTAGACGCATATTCTGGATAAAACAAAATAAAAATGGATCCAAAAGATCAAGCAAAACGTCATTCATTATCGATAGGGGGACTTACTTGTGAAGACCCAATAGATCATCGTAGGTTTTAGAACCAAATTCTGTATTTCCAGGCCTTTAGAACCTCATTTTAGGCTTTCTCAATTTGCGTGCACAGTTCGGGTGTTGATCCGAAAGGCTTCTATGCTAAAACCGATATATACAAGAAATGTTTTCCTTAAAAATTAATTAGCGTTGACTTCAGTCAACGTTTTGAGTAAAAAAACCCAAATCTGTATTTTGACTGTCCTGGTGGGTCCGTATCAAAATATGGGACCTGGCGTATGCCCGGAATTGAATTCAGAGGTCCCTAGCTCGAGTTATGAATTTTGTTGAAAATTGAAAGATTGAAAATTTAATGGTTTTTTTTAGAATTGATTGATGTTTGGTCTTGTTGATACAGGATCCATATTCTGGTTTCATAGCCCATCATAGATCCATTATTACATTTATGACTTGTCTGGGAAATTTGGTGAGAAACGGAGTTGGTTTGGCTTGATTCGGACGTACGATTGTGAAAATAGGAGTTTCAAAGTTTTCTTGAAACTTTCATTTGACTTGGTGTTCAATTCGTAGCTCTAGGTTTTATTTTGGCGATTTGATCACATGAGCAAGTTCGTATGATGTTATAGGACTTGTGTGCATGTTTGGCTTGGAGCTCCGGGGGCTCGGGTGAGTTTCGGATAGGCTAAGGAGTGAAATGGACTTAGAAAACATAGCTGATGCATTATAGTTTCTAGTGTCTGTTGCGAGTCTCGCTTTTGCCAGCCTCACATTTGCGAAGAAACATCACATTTGCGAGCCTGGGCATGGCAGGGGGATACTCCTATTTGCGAGTCAAAAGTTTGCATTTGCGAACTTGCCAATTCCGTTTTTGCGAAGGCAGAGCCGCATTTGCAACTCAGCACTGTTGGGATTATCTTCGGATTTGCGAAGGATGGTCCGCATTTGCGAGGGCACTAGGTTTGCATTTGCGACCACTTTATCGCAAATGCAATCACTAGGATTCTGAGGGGTGTTCGCAATTGCGATGTTCCCAAATGCGAACATGACGTCCCATTTGTGACATCTGCAGCTGTGTAAAACTTAAGTTAGACGGGATTTTTCTCTCATTCATGAAATTTTCAAATCCTCGAACCCTAGAGGCGATTTTTCCAAGACCATTTCTTCCCCCAAAACATTGGTAAGTGATTCTAACTCATTTTCTTTCAATCTTTCATTACAATTCACAAATCTTTAACCTAAAATATAGGATTTTCATGGTTGAAATTAGGGGTTTGGGTAGAATTAGGGATTTTGAGAAATTGGGATTTAAACCTCAAATTGAGGTCGGATTACAAGACTAATTACATAATCGGGCTCGAGGTGAATTGGTAAATGGATTTTGGTCTGAACCTCGAGTTTTGACCAAGCGGCCCCGAGGTCAGTTTTGACTTTTTGGGGGAAAGTTTGGGAGTTCTAAATTTATGCATTTTAATTGATTCCCTTAGCAATATTTGATATTATTGAGTCAATTGTGGCTAGATACGAGCGGTTTGGAGGCGAATTCTAGGAGAAAGGCCCCGGTTGAGCATTGAATTGACTACGGAGTGAGGTAAGTGCTATGCTATTTTGATGCCATTATAGCATACCCCTATAAAAACGAAAGTTACTCCTTCATTCTAGGAGGGTGGATCAGCATATCTGCACCTAAAAATTTTTCCAGAATACAAAGAAAAACTACCTAAAACTTTTCTAGGCTAA
>NW_017670788.1:268438-275042 GCF_001879085.1 Nicotiana attenuata
GATATGGTTAGAAGTAAGGGTAGAACTATAGAGTACTGGTATTGATATATGGTGGGATCGGGTTGCGCGCCGCAACATATTTATGTATATTATCTCTGTTCTAACACGGTGAAATAAGGGAGGATTTTTTGTTGTCTGGTGGGATCGGGTTGTGCGCCGCAACAACCTATATGTTTTCATATCATGAGTTGCGTTGGTTTCCGGTATTTTTATTTGAATTGCTAAAGATTGGTAATTCTGGATGACACTGGTGTATTCTTGGCTTGCCTAGCAAGTGAAATGTTAGGTACCATCACGGTCCCGACAGCGGGACTTCCGGGTCGTGACTAGTTGGTATCAGAGCACTAGGTTACATAGGTTTCACGAGACACGAGCTAACTTAGTAAAAGTCAGGAGGATTGTTACGGAGGCGTCTGTACTTATTGATAAGTGGGGTTTTTAACCATTATTTGCTCTCTGACTGCTTACGTTTTGGGCTTAAAATGCATAAAGTTATCACCGAAAACTAACATAATATGCTAGCTTGCAGGGATTTTTCACAATGAGCCAAAGTGGCCATGATCAACTCATAAATGAGTCAAAACATGAACAAAGACCAATACTGGGCCAAGAGCTATTGAACGCTGACCGCGACATAAAAGTGCAGCCGCGGAAGTGTCAACGCGGACACGGTCACTAATTCGCGGACCGAGAAATGGAGAATCAGAGAGGTGGTTTTTGGGCACAGTCATAGACGCGGACCGCATTAGAAAGTAGCGGCCGCGATAGTACCACCGCGTCCGTGATTGGAAATCCGCGGACCGCAGTTGCTAAGGTTCAGAGAGCTCAAAAGTTATGCAAAAATGTTAAACGCAGACCGCGGTCACAATTACGCGGCCGCGGTAGGCTCTCACGCGGACGCGGTGAAAATTATACGGTCTGCAAAACAGGGTTCAACCCAGTACTAGATGAGAAGAAATGCGAACCGCGATCAAAATTACGTAGCCACGAAAGCAAGAGTGCTGCCACGGTCAGAATTACGTGGCCGCGAAACCTCTGCAGGGGTATTTTTGTCCGAAAATTTCAGCTGAGTATAAATAGATCTTTTTCACATTTTTAGGTCAAGTTTTGTTTTTGCTCGGGATGTGAGACGGCCAGATTTACTGTTTTGGGCAATTTTGTATTAGATTCAACTTTTAACATTAGCTTTTCATGTTTTAATCTAGTAATATGGATTCTATCTTTATTTCATCTTTGATTTCTACTATTTCCATGAGTAGCTAAACCTATAGCTAGGGTTGTGACCCAACCCTAGTGTGGGTATTTGATGGGTCTTGAATATTAGGGCTTGAGTGTGTATGGGTTAGTAGTATTTAGCCTAGTTCTTGCTAGAACTATGGAATTAGTGGTTGCAAATACTGATTCATGCCTTTATGACTTAGTCTCTACTTGATAAAGAGGGACTAAGTCTAGGAAAACTAGGCTAACAAGGAATTGGGGTGAACTCAAGAAATTGATAGCCCCATTTAAAGGGTTAAACCTAGAGATAGTAATACCCGACTTGAACTAACATCACTTGTATTGCATGAATACCCATTTGGACTTGAGAAAGCCAAATTGGGAAAAATCACTCAAACTACCGAGAGGTATAGAGTGAGTACCCGGGTGTGATAGTTATACTACGACCCCAATTAATCATATGATTGCTCTAGGTTCTTGCTACCTGTTAGATATCCACCTAGGCGGAAGTCACTACCCTAGTCCCTTTAAAATCCTTGAAAATCAACATAAAAAACATTGTACTTAGTTTTAACTATTGCATGCTATAGACTAGAAATAGAAGTAGAAAACAAACCAACCATGTATGGAAGTGTAATTAAGAGCAAAACCCACATCTGGACTCGGATATAAATCTAACTCCAAACAAATTAGCTCCCTGTTGATTCGATCACGACTCTGTTGGGTAAAACTGCATCGACCATCCTTTCTACTCAATAGTAGTGCAGGCTTGGACCCGATCAAGTTTTTGCGCCGTTGCCAGGGAGTTAAACAGTTTTAGCTATATATCTGAGCATTTGTGTGGTTTGTTTTTCTTTCTTTCCGTTTTTCTAATTTGTTTGTGAATTGCTTTTAGGTACCATATGGCTATTAACAATGATGGTCCCGGAAATTTGCCATTGGGGGAGGAGGTAGATGCTGATAATGTGGATGAGATTCAACTCGAACCTCAATCACAAAGGAGAGGCCGACCACCTCATGATAATATTCCAAACCCTCCCCCAGCTCCACCAAGGGCAGCACACCGGGTGTTGCCCAACGAAGGCTATGGAAGTGCGATAGACCCGCTCAGGATTAGGGCAAACAACTTCCAAATAACCAATATCATGCTTACACTGTTAGAACAGAGGGGTTTCTTCACCGGAGCTCCACATCAAAACGCCTACAAGCATCTCAAAGGTTTTGTTGACACGTGTTGGGGAAGCAAGCAAACAAACATTTTTGAGGACATTGAGATAAAGGCTTTTCTCATTTTCTCAAAGGGGGAAGGCTTTGGATTGGCTTGAAAGTTTACCCAACCATTCCATCACCACTTGGGATGAGTTGGCCGAGAAATTCATAGCAAAGTTTTTCTCGCTGGGACATATGGCGACGTTGAGAGATGAAATCCTTGCTTTTCAACAAGAACCAAATGAACCGCTTCATGAGATTTGGGAAAGGTATCGGACGAAGGTTAAAGAATGTCCGAACAATGACATGACCGAAGCCATGATCCAACAAACATTCTACTGTGGTATACAACACTACCAACCAGTGTGTAGTTAACCAACTCGCCAGGGGAAACTTCATGAACACACCTTATGCTGAGGCGTGTGAAATACTTGATGAGATGGCGAATACTTCTTCAGCGTGGCAAAGCCGAGCTAATGTGCCACAAGGTGATCCCAATGTCATTCACCTACACAAGGAGCTCCATGACCACGGCCAAGCAATAGTTGAGTTAACTACTACAATGAACCAATTGGCCAAAGCTCAGTTGCAACAAGTTCAAGGGCCAAAACAAGTGAATGCCAAGAAGGGGTGAATAAGATGGTCAACAAGAGGAGGCAACGAGGTCAACAAGTTCAAGGAAATTCGCATCAATTTAAGAAAAGTGGTAGTGGTTACAATCAATATGATGTGTATGATGATCAAAGTGAAGAGGTCCAATATGTGAACAACTACCAAGGTCAATGGGGCAATGCTCAGAATCAGCTACACTGGAGATCCCAAGGAAATTGGGGAAATCAAAATCAACGAGGAAATTGGAATAGTGGCAACAACAACAACTCTAGCAATTGAGGGAACAACAACAATCAAAACTGGGGTAACCAAGGAAACCAAGGCAACTGGGTTGACAACAATAATAGCAATTGGGGAGGCAATAACAACCAAGGGGATTGGAACAACAACAATCAAGGGAATCGGATGCCGGGCTTTCAAAGGCCTCCGATGTATCAACAACCAAACAACCCGCCTCCATTTTTGTCTCAAGGTCCTAGCTCGTCCAACAATGAGATGGGACGGATTGAATCCATGTTTGAGTAAATGATGAAGAAAAATGCCGACTCCGATTCCCATGGCATCCCACAATACTTCTATCTGAAACTTGGAGGTCCAACTTGGCCCTAAGGGGACACTGCCAAGTGACAAGGTAATAAACCCGAAGGGTGGGCACAATTCGGTCCATGCTATGGCGGTGACTACAAGGAGTGGTAAAGGTGGAGTTGCTAGTACCTCTAATCCAAGAAAGGTTGTGAGTGATGATGTGTTGGTGCAAGATGATGATGAGCCAAGCAATGATGTTAGTGAGTGATGAGAATGTGAATAAAGAAGTGAGGATAGATATTGATGACAACGTGGAGGAGACACAATGATGTGAACCCGTCTAGGGAACACGTGGTAGACATACCGAAAACGGTGGCGCCCAAAGCCAAGGCTCCTTTGCCAAGGCCTCCTCCACCATATCCTCAAAGACTCACAAAACAAGATAATGAGAACCAGTTCAAGAAATTTATTGATATAATGAAAAGTTTGTCCATAAATGTTCCTTTGGTGGAAGCTTTAAAACAAATGCCGGGATATGCCAAGTTCATGAAGGATTTAGTAACGAAGAAGAGATCAATGAACTGTGAAACAATCAAAATGACATACCAAGTGAGTGCTATTGTGCATTCCATGGTGCCAAAGTTAGAATACCCCGGTGCCTTTACAATCACATGCACTATCGGTAGTGCCGATTTCGCCAAAGCTTTGTGTGACTTGGGGGCAAGCATCAACTTGATGCCATATTCTCTGTTCAAGACATTCGGGACTGGGAAGCCAAGGTCCACATCCATGAGGTTGCCAATGGTAGATAGGACAATGAAGAGGCCATTGGGGATAATTGATGATGTGCTAGTTCGGGTCGACAAGTTCATACTTCCCGTGGATTTTGTGATTCTTGACTGTGACGTTGACTATGAGGTGCGGATCATATTGGGGAGACCTTTACTAGCTATGGGGAAGGCTTTAGTTGATGTGAAAGCAGGGGAGCTCACCTTTTGGGTGGGTGATGAAAAAGTTGTGTTCCATGTTTTCAAGTCAATGAGGCAGCCTAATAGCAACGAAGTATGTTCGTTTGTGGTCTTGTGACCGAGGTGATTGTTGAAGACACCAGTGCTGTGATTAATGTGGAAGACCCTTCGGAAGCTGTGTTGTTGAATCATGATGTGAATGAGGATGAAGGCTTGGTGGAATATTTCAATGCTTTGTAAGGAATGGGTTCATATACATATGAGCCCCAGAAACTTTCCTTGGATCTTGAGAACCGGAAGACTCCACCAACAAAGCCCTCAATCGAGGAGCCTCCCATATTGGAGTTGAAGCTTTTGCCTTCACACCTCAGGTATGAGTTTTTAGGCCCTTGTTCCACTTTACCTGTTATTCTTTCCTCGTGCTTAACTAACGTACAGGTAGATGCCACCCTTGTAGTGCTCCAAGGGATGAAGAAGGCAATAGGTTGGACATTGGCGGACATTCGGGGTATAAGCCCCGCCTTTTGCATGCATAAAATCATATTGGAGGAAGATGCCAAACCCTCTGTGGAACATCAAAGAATGTTGAATGAAGCCATATAAGAGGTTGTCAAGAAAGAGGTCATCAAGTGGTTAGATGTTGGGGTTGTCTAACCTATTTTTGATAGTTCATGGACTTCATCGATACAATGTGTCCCAAAGAAGGGGGCAATGACTGTGATTACAAATGACAACAATGAGTTGATCCCAACTAGAACTGTCACCGGTTAGAGGGTGTGCGTGGATTATAGAAAGCTCAACAAAGTGACTCAGAAGGACCATTTTCCGCTTCCATTTCTTGATCAAATGTTGGATAGGTTAGCCGGACATGCTTATTATTGCTTCATGGATGGGTATTCCGGGTATAATCAGATTCCTATTTGATGTTATAAACGTCAATACCACACAAGAGGGGGGATGATTTGTGTGGTACCTAATTTTCGCGTTAGAAGAACCTGGTTCTTCTAAGTGTTCTAACTACAGCAGTTTGCGGAATAATAAATGCTGAAAGTAAAGTGCACAGAGATTTTTATGTGGAAAACACCTGGCTCAAAAGGTGAAAAAACCACGACCTACTACTCAGTAGGATTTTCCCAAACTCCACTAAAATCACTGAGCCAAAAACTGCATTTACAAAACTCTTTGTAAACCTAAGGATTAACTCTAATCCCAGTGTAGCACACAGCCTCAACTGTTGCGACACTTTCAAGTTAACTCTAACTTGAATACTCAATATACCTATTACAATTGCTTCTATGAAAGCTGAAAGGTACAATATGAAAACCTACTACAATTGAACTAGACTTAGAATAAACACAATGATGAAACTGGTTCTTCTATCTTAGTTCATGTAGCTTCAGACGTGCACACTTGTATCTCGCATATGTTGCTTGCAAATCAGACTTGATCTTTTTGCTCTCAAATATGCTTAACTTCTGCTTATGTGCAATCCCTGTAAAAGAGAACAATCGTTATATTTATAGAGTTAGTAATCAGAGTTTGATAAGAACTCGAATTGTGGATCCTTTGACAATTCGAGTCCAAGAACAACTCTAACTCCTAATCCATATTCTTGATCCGGATATAATTCTCTTTTCATAAGGAGACTTCAACTCCTTATCCTATATGCAATCTTTTCGATCAATTCAGAAGATATTGTTGCTGATCCTTGAGACTTATCTTCTTCACGCGTATGTCACATGTGTAAGCATATCAGCACTGTGTCTCACATGATGGACCTGGTTCATGACTGAGTTTATTTTGTCAATCTTCAAAACTTCATCTGAACTTGGGCCAACACTATTGCACCTGAAGACCAAGAGAAGACCACCTTCACTTGTCCATATGGCACATTTGCATTTTTAAGGATGCCGTTTGGTCTATGTAATACATCGGCTACTTTTCAGTGATGTATGATGGCAATATTCACGGATATGGTGGAGGACTTCCTCGAGGTTTTCATGGATGATTTCTCTGTTGTAGGGGATTCTTTTGATGAGTGTTTGGGTAATCTTGATAAGTATTGGAACGTT